>NC_038248.2:37044992-37084775 GCF_000004515.6 Glycine max | reverse complement strand
ACTTTGTGTTTTTTAACGTCTTATTATGTGTCTACAAACACATGATAAAAAATCGTCAATTATAACAATAAAATCTTTCACATCAAAATTAGCAGACAAAACGCGCCCCGAGTAATAACCTTGTATATTTATTGAATTATGAATATATAGGATGATTCTAGCAATGTCACCTTATTATGATTTCACTGGATCTCAGGTTAATTTTTGTCAATTAGAACAGAACAACGCATTGACATTAATGTTTGGCCTTAAGTAGTTACAATCACTATTTATAACCAAAACTTTCATTAGGTCTTAATCAATTGACTCAGGTCCTTGAGTTACAAAACCTCTCAATTATTATTATTATATAGGACAAAGAGTTGAAAAATCTAATTAAGGAGATACTAACACTAGGATACAATATTGAATTCCACGAGAAGAAATCAAGATTGACCTTTGTTTGCATAAATAAGTAGGCGGCTATAATTATTTAATGGCAACTACAAGCTAATGCCTTCAATTGCGCCGGTGAGCTACCTTGACGACGTCTTTTAAGTGTTTGCCTGACTTAGTCATTGTAAGAGGCCCAACCTTCAACTATTTAAAAAGCCAATAGAGTTATCCAGTGGATATAACTCAGTGCCTAACAAAACATTGGTTTTGTGTGCAAAATTTGAATTTAATTTTCACAAAAACATCATTAGAAAGGATAAACAACTTTAAGTAGTGTGATCAAGTCTTACATCAAGAATTAATCTCATAATTAATTAAAATTATTAAAATTTATGATAATATCTTGAAATTTTATCCAGAAATTAAATATTCTAATTAGCTCAGTTACAAAACAAAATGAAGAGAACTAGATTTTTTTCTTCATGTATTTATGTTCATGTTCAGAGATAATCTTATTTGAAGTAGAGTTAAATATTAAATATTACTATCTCTTCCGATATAAATTTAAATCTTGATTTGACATGGAATAGAAATTAAAACCTTGATTTTACGTTGTAAAATACCAACCTCTTCTACTAGATTCAATCCCGTTTTGTAGCTAATTAAGAGAGCTTTCTTGTGTTCTTGGTTTGACCTAATCAGTAGGAAAGACTGTTTCCTTATACACTTTTACTTCTTCTCTTTTTTAAGTCAATGATGACAAATATGGGATTGGGAGCCACTTGCCTTTGCAACCAGGACCACGACAGCTACAACTACATGCAGATCCCCAACATATATGGATATGGACTACATCACCATGGCCTACAACAAATGTACATGCTGTTTTGGCAGCACTCGCCAACAATAGAAAATATAACAAATAGAGAAATTATTTGTATTTAATTTGTACAAAAATTCGGTGCAAAAAATTATATAAGAAAAAGAGAAGAAATAAGATAGCTAATGTGATGGAAAAAGATATAGAGGTAAAAAAAAAATAGTAATAAAATATATATGTTGTGTGAATTTTTTATATGAATATAACTTTACCAAATAATGGAGTTCTAGAAAAAAAATCAATAAATAAAAATGAAGCAAATAATAATTGAAACGCCCAACTGCCCTGAAAAAGAAACAGGCAGGTCGAAAGTCAGAAAATGAAACCCTAATAGAATATACCAACAGAAGATGGAAACGACCAGCAAGAATTTGTCTCACGAATTGATTTAATAAACGGTTCTAGGGCAAGATATATAATGAGTGTACCTTTCTAGAACACAGGCCACGTTTGGACCTACTTTGTCCTCCAATTAACCAGCTAGGTGTGAGAACTTCTATAACATTTAATTTATAACCCTTGCAAATCTTAATTATTAGATCGAACATATTAAAGAAAAGATAAATAAGTTTCCACCAAATTTTATATTTTTTGCACAAGAAAAACTAAAATGAAATAGAGGGTGGGGGGTTGGATCAGCTGGAAAGACAGAGACTGAGAGGAGACAGAAGCTATGCCATCTTGAACATTAATTGAAGAGAGCTCAACGAGATATCACGAGGATAGTAAATACATATTGATGGAGCAAGGGAATATTTAATTAAGTTCTTGTGGATCATAAAATCATTCTCTAATTAAATAAAGCAGTAAACAAAGCTATTGAGGAATTATTGATCACAGGGACCCATATTAAAGTGAATAATTAATTGGAAAGTGCAATAAATAATAAGAATTGGTTGATGATGACGAGACAGGGACTGGTGGTTTTAAATATTACCACATATGTTCTTTAAATGTGGAGCTAGGGATCCCTACGTTCGCTTTCTATACGTATTGCTATTCATTATCCTTGTATAAAAGTAATAACAAAAAGTCTGTTTAATTTTTTGGTGGGATCATAACAAAAACTCATTTTCTAATGGAATTATACTTTTCATGTTATCAACCTTTAATAATATATAGTTGACGAAGATTAATTTCTTTTTCTGCCAAAATTGGAATTCTGTAAATTAACAGCAAAACACTACAACAAGAAACTTGACATAACACCACAATTAATTAGTATATATATGAAACAAATGAAATCAACAAACTTTATGAAATAAGAAAAGTTAATAACATCCACCGTTTATTTTATTTAATGAAGATTAACTTATTATTATTATTATTATCATCATTATTATCATCATCTATTTTGTAGTTTTATTTTATCACCTAAGCAAGATATCATTATACATGGGTACAAGGATACCCAAAAACGATTACAAAACAAAGAATATTAAATATAGAGTATAGACTATATATTTAAATGAATATTAAAATTCTTACAAAATTTGATAATTCAACAATTATAAAATTCCAAAGTAATATTAAAACTCATCGATCATAAATTAAGTCTTGAATATAAACGTAAATAATCCACATGAATATATGCCACCGAATTGAATATGTAGATCACTTGGAGTTGGAGGAAGGTTAAGTTAAATAAGGTTCAGGAATTTGAATCATTAGCAATGTAATTATGTTAAAACTTGAAGAGATTATTGTTTATAATAATCTTATTTAGTTATATTTAAATTAGTCATGTGTCTAATATAATAATTTACTATTTAGAAGTTCTCATGAGATAATATCCACATAATTATTTATTGTGTCAGATTTAAATTATGAGTTGAATATATTTTTTTCCTGAAAATCATCAGCTGAATATAATGTCTATAGTTGTATACAAAATGTTATTGTTCTTTTATACGAAGTAATTTTTTAAAAACTATGGATATTTTTTATTGGTCATAATTTTTTTGAAGTCAAATATATCATTATCAACATCAAAATATTTATTTAAAATATATAACACAAATTATACATTTAATTAAATTGAAACTAATAAATAATTCTGTATTAGTTAATCTACACACTATCTGTGAAGACGTTCCTTCTGTTCACCAATGTCCATTGGATTAAGGTGAATGTTGATCGCTGAATTACATTGAACGGAGAGTATTCGGGCTTGTAGTGTTCAGAGATTATACATATTCCTCATGTGCCTGGCTCGTGGGTTTTACATATAATATTGATATTGCTTCTATTCTTATGTCTGGGAAATTTTTACTGCCTTCAAATTGTTCGAAATATACTGACACTCATTATTAATTGTGCAAATATGTTCCACAAAATTAAAGACCTCAAATAAAGGAATTAATGCTGGTTGGCGAAATATTTAATGTTCTCACAGCATGTCTTTGGATTTTTATCTTCTGCATTGCTAGCTCTTCCCTAGTGTTACAAGATAGTAATACAGGAGTATCTTTTCCTCGTGCTGTTGCTTTGGAGTGTTAGTATAAATGTATAATCCTTTATTTCAATAAAATGTTAAGAGAGAGAGAGATTAATTATGAGCACCCTTTCCTTTTAATTTTAAACATTTTTTTAAAGAATAACAGTTACCTTTTGTCCTTAGCTTTTTGAAGATTCTATATGAGACACGAGATGTAATAACATTATTTTGTTCATTCAGGATCGGAACAAAATGAATGAGCTGAGATCTAAAATAAAGTTTAAATTTGTTTACATTTAAAATGAAAGAAATAATGTTAGTTTTTTTTGTTAACACGTGTGACTTTTTGTTAGTCTTTTTATTTTACAAAAAGTAATAATATATATATTTTAGTTGGTGGATCTAGAACTTAAACTTTAATTAATTATTATATCTCGTCTTTGGCCGTTGTGTCCATTGTTGAAATGTTTTGAACTTTTTTTTTTATCTCGTTTCTTAAGTTAATTCAAATTGAATTTGAAAGAAATATGGTGAAATTTGAATTGGGAATATTCAGGAAAGCACGTTTGCAGTTAAGAGTGTGGAGTGTAGACTTGAGTACGTGAAGATAATGATCATGCATTCGATGTAGTGACGTGCAACGTAGGCAAAGTCGGGTCCATCATGTATGATGAGCTGCAACCTCGTGCTCGCGTACCGTACGGCATCTGCTTAGTTTACTATTTTTAATGATTTAATAATTTCAGTTAATTGCCGAAGTTTAACAAGATAGTTTAGTTTTTTAAGTATAGAATCATTTGTAACACATCCTCTTATATATTCTTTTGAATGAATTATTTCTTGAATTTTTTTTTTATTAAAAATGACACAAAATTATGGATTTTATATATCTTAATAAATCTCAACTAATAAATGTATTAAGAAAAAAATGTTAGAATTTGTTTCTGACATTTCTCTCCTTAAAAAATTTAGTTCGATAATCGAAGAGATTTACTGTTAATAGGAAGATATTATTGGTAAGACAAAGAAAATAATATATTTGTAATCTTTATACTTTTACTTTTAATTAAATGCCATCAAGGTCCTTGTATTTTTCATATTAATAAATTTGATTCTTAAATTTTTTTAAATATGTGCATTTAGTAGTTCTAAATTTTTTTAAAAAAAACATGATAAATTCATAGAGAAGATTCATTAAATTTATATTTTCTTAAAGTTTAATGACCAAATTCATTGACATGATAATATAGAAATTAGAATCCGTGATTACATTTAACTTAAAAATATAAGGATTAAAAATAAAACTTAAACAAAACAATTTCAACAACAAAATAAGTAAAAGAATCAAATATAGTTTTTCAGAAAACGACAATGATATCGGCCCTGTTACATACGGCATATGACCCCACGGAACTCCCATACCCAGATGATGTTAATTTGTCAAAATCTTCATTAATTCGTAAAGGTCTCATTTGGAATGTAATTATTATTATTATTACAAGAATAATAATAATAATAATATACCCCTCAAAAAAATATTGATAATAATGCATTAAAACTGAATTGCTGTTTTACTTTAATTTGTACTATATGTTTATTTGTGATAAACAAAATGAATATAGACATAAAAGATTTGTTACCTCTTATATGTTATACATGTGAGATTTATTTTGTCCCACACATTTAAATTCTAGAAAGAATGGTAGCTCAACAGGACAGGGCTGGGATGGGGAGTAGTCTCTCATCCCCAACTAACCCTGTCCTCGTTCTTGATCCTTATTGTGGGGTTTCTTTTTCTAATTTCATTTTTGTGGGCTTTTGCAATCCTTGCAGGATTCTGAAATTAAAAAATATATATATATATATTAACTTTAAATTTTAATATAAGTAAATTTATAGACCCAAAACATAAATAAATAAAGCAAAAATATTTTTTTTCTCTGAAATTGAAAGAAAACAAAAATAAAAAATGAAACGTTACGAGTGAGTGAGCCATGTAAGCAATACTCAGATTGCATTCAGAAGAGTCTTCGCCATTTTATGCACTCTAATGCCATCTTTATCTCGCAACGTCTTTGTGTTGAGTTTTCCTCTGAAGTGTGTTTTTTATTAATTTCTTCTTCTCTCTTTTTCAACACTTACATTGAAATCAAACAGCGAGAAAAGCAAACAATTGAAAAGAGAACACCAATACAAACTTCTCCTTGTGCAGCAATAGAGAAGGGTGGAAAAGAAACTTGACTCCCTGACAACAACCGAAGACGGCAATGGGTGCTTCCCAGTGAAAGAACGACACAGAGAATGTGATCGATGGCAAGTGGCGATGGGAGTGGATGGCACCACCCAATATGAGAACAAGAGTGAGGGGATCCCTGACGACGGGAGTAGATGGCGTTGCACAGTCTAAGAGCGACACCGTGAACGACGCGATCTAGGGAGAAGTGAACGACGCTTAGGTTAGGGAGAAGTGAACGAACAAGTGAGTTTGTGAGGAGTGAGTTGTTTTGTTAAAATATAAAACCAACCTTTAATATTTTAACATTTAAAATATAAAATAACAATTAATATAAAGGGTAATTATGTAATTTTCTCATGACAGGGGTGTGATCCCGTCCCATCTCTATCATGCTCACAAGAGAATATTTATCCTCGTTTCTGTCACCATGGGAAAAAAATTCTTGTCTGCGGGGCCTATACAGGAATCCCATAAAAGTCTCGTGGGATTCCCGTTTGTGAGTCCAAATTGACACCCATAAGGATAGGGAAGGATGTGGCATACATGACTTATAGTGAAAGCAACGGGGCACCCAATAGATATGACTTAGCAACATACCTTGAGTGGGGAGTAGATTTAAGTTGATTCCTCCAAAACATATTTTTAGGAAGGGATAATGAGTTTTAAATTAAGTTTGATTATTGCATAACATATTTTTAGGAAGGGATAGTGAGTTTAATCTTATGATGATTTCAAAAGACCAAAATTTATAGAGATATGTTAGAGAAAAAAGTTACGATTGATAAAACTAATTGGAAGTTAAAAAATTTGTTGGTAATAAAAAGATGAAAGTTGAAAAGTTAGCATATTAAATTATAAGTGTTTGATAAAATTAATTGTTGAAGTAAATAAAAAATATAAAATAATAAAAAAGTAATAAAAGCATCATTTACTTAAAAAGGATAATTATAAAATTTGATAAATAATTAAGGTTAAAAAATAAAAATATATAGAAAACTAAAAATTAAAAGATAAGATTTAAAAAACATTATTTCAAAAAATAATAAAAATTACTAAAAAAATTATTCATCAAACAATTAAATAAGTTTTTCAATTAATAAAAATATAAAAATGAGATGAAATACTTTGCCAAACATACTCAAACATGCATATTATGATGGTTTTTTTCTAGAAGAAAAACCCTTAAAGGGGGGGGGGGGGGGGGGGGGGAATAATCTGGGTTTGAAGCGGTGAAGGAAAAACACACATGCCTCACACTAAAACTATCAGGTGCGAAATACTGATGCCATTATTTTTAACCTCAATTCTTAACATTGATTTCACATAATTATAAATAAAAATATTTATTATATAACATAATATAATAATTATTAGTTTTTTAAACAATTACTCTAAACAGGAAACATTTTTAACAAAATAATAATACTTTTTTATAAAAATTATGATATAATATATTAATAATATCAAAATTAAACTTTATAATAATAAATAAAACTTAATAATTATATATTGACAGTTATTTTAGTATATTTTTTTATAATAAAGACAAATGTCAATCAATACTTTAAAAGCATTTGTAATTTTTTAAAATTGTTTTAATAAAATATGTTATTTAAAATAATTTTAATATTAATACATTATTAGTATAAAAAAAGACATTTTGATTTAAAATGATTATTATAAAAATTAATAAATTTAAAATACATGTCAATTTATAATTAGATAATAATATAAAAAATATACTATGAATGCATTTAAATTAAATCTTAAAATATAAAACCATTTAATATTTACTTTTAAATAATTAAAAAAGTTAATGGAAAATATTTTATTTTCTTTACTCAATATTTTTAAATCACTTATCAGTGAAAACGTAAAATATAAATTACTGAGGTAGGTTTGACCCAAACCAGTTACATTAAAAGCAATAAATTTCTGGACCCACCCCAACTTTCCCTTGCAACTGGCTGGTGCATTGTGTGAAATGTGAGTGAATTTGCCAGATATTTATTTATCCAACCACACGCAACCTTTGACTTTTGCTCTAAATAATTGGCTAATCTTTAGTTGTTTTATTTTAATTAAATTTTTTTTAATAAATAAATAATTAAAATTAAAAATTTCTATATAAAAAATATTAGAATGTTAATTTTTAATTAAAAAATATAGTAAGAAACAAAAATATAAATTATTTAAATATGTACCGATTGAGGGACCATTTGATCCATTACAATTCACATATCACAAGTCCGAACCCGTTAACGACCCCACATCCTTTCACGCCGTTCAATAAAAGCCTTCCTTTTTAATTTTGAAAATCTTTTGTTTTTGTTTTATAAAAATGAAAGTTTGGGAAGGAAACGTGAAATAATAAGAGAAGGGTTTTTCTGATTAGTATTTACATTAAGAAACTAAAAAAAATATTTATTGTATAAATCATAAAATAACATAAAAAAATCACAGATAGTATAATTTTTGGTGTCTTAATAAAAATATTTTTATTTTAAATTTGTTAATCAATATTATTAGGATAGCAAATAGTATCTGCCGTAACTGAATAGAGATGAGGGAGTGCGAGATAAACATGAAGGTAGTAAATGGCGTTTGTGATTGCAGAGCCAGCTTGCGTGGCTCAGAGCCATTAATATGGGAAGCAAATTTGCAGGGAGAGAGCGTGTGTGTGCACTGTGAAGTGCTTTGCTTTCTATGGCCAAAGTCCTTTCCTCTGTCTCAGAAAATGAATGAGGAATCTTATGATGATTATGTCCACTCACCAACTCTATATGTCAAAACCCATGTCCTACTTCTACTTGTAAAAAATAATAAACATATCCTAGGACGTCTAATTATGACAGGTTTAATCGTTGTTTCAATTCAACCTAAAATTTGAATAGAATCATTTATTTGAACTTGAACTCAATTTGATAATCAAGACTTAAAATATTTCGAACAAGACTAACTTAACCTGATTTGTGAACATAATATATTATTAGTAATATTATGAATAATTAAATCGTAAAATTAAAGAAATATATACTTATGTTTAAGAAATATTTTATAATATACTTTTAAAATAAATAATATTAATATAAATATAATATCATGATTATGAAATCTTATTTACTAACTCAATAAATTGTATTATTAATCGAGAGACAAAAGTTATATAGTATATGATAATGTATAATGATTTTACTTTTACATAATCATTTAACCATCATAAATGACTATGAATGGTAAGTTTGTTGGTTCTTCCTCCTTTTCGTCTTAAGAAAAAAGCATGTTATGTTAATTAAGAAAATTAGTTAGTCAGATTTAATCACATCAATTTTAATTAAAAAATATATTTTTTTAAATTATCTTTTATTAGAATTTGGTATTGAAAATAAGAAAGAGTCATTAAATGAAGGATGTTTTAGAGATATTATATTAAATAAGGTAAAGTTAATTAAATATAAGAAAAATAAACATCTCATGTTATTTAAGAAAATTAATTAATCACACTTAATCTCATCAATTTTAGTTAATTTTTCTCCCAAATTATTCTTCATTAAAACTTGATATTGAAAATAAGAAAAAATCATAAAAACTTACACAATTAAATAAAAGATGTTTTAGAGCTATTAACATTAAATAAAGGAAAATTAACAGGGTAAAATCGTTTTATATTATTATTATATAATCATTAAACTTTAATTAATATATAATTATTTTGAAAAAGATGCACTTTAACGAATGCCGAATTTTGGGCCGAGTTGAAAAGTTATATTAAAAAATAAACTCAATAGAAAATAAAGAAACTGGCAATATAAGAGTAATGATATAGTTACTATGTTTAAGAGAAAAAAAGTTCATGCAAAAATAAAATCATCTAATGAAAGGTGCACAATAAAATTGTCTAATGTAATGAAATGTGCACAATAAAAGTAAGTATTTTATTTTTTTATTAATATTAAAGACAATTCTGTAACATTAAATACATAAAATTCTTGTAGAACAATTAATATACTTATTTTAGAGTGAATTTATGGTATTTTTAGTTTTTGAAATTTTGTTTTTTGTCCCACTTTTAAAATTAATACTATTTGCCCTTATATGTGTTAAAGTATTCATTTTTTTCTCTCTAAAAGTAACACTTTTCTTTATACATGGGCTAAAGTTGGAGTATTTAAAAAAAAATATTAAAAAAAACTAGTGCTATAAAATTTAAAGACTGAGACTAAGATTTAGAATTTTTCGAGGGAATAAAAATATCATTAATTGTTCTTATTAGATTTGTCAGCTAAAGCTCCAACCTATGAATCATCCTTGTCTAAACCAACTCTCAATTGAACAATTAATAAAAATTGTGACTTATTTTTGCTTGAGTTGTGCAATTCCAACTTACTTAATCTATAGGTTGAGATGGGCCAACGTAGGTTGTGTTTGGTCAAACCATTTTTTTAATTTTTATTTTTTAATAAATGTCTTATTTGAGGATTTTTTTTATTTGCTTATTTTTTAGGTTTGATATTCTGAATTAGTGTGTTGTTGTATTTATGTTTTTTTTTTGTATTTTCCTTACATCTTTATTTTTTGTATTTATGCAGGTGAGTGAATTTACTTAATTATAATTAACCTACTAATAATGTGTTTGTTTCTCCATTGCCATGCTTTCATATGTACGTCGTCAACATGATAGAGCGAATTATTTTGTTTTGGTTTTTTCAAGTTCTCACTCTCTCTTTGTAGATGGTGTATCAGATGAAAATGAATAATATAAGCTCAAGAACCAAACACATGTGTTATATATAGACATTCTACCATCAATAATACATTTAGTTGTCATTATCGCCCATTGATGTCATTCAACATTTGGCCTTTCAACTTAAAAACTGATGGAACATTTGACCTTCTAAGTCCAAAACATTCAGACCACTATTAAGGAGTTAACCAAAACTTTTAATAGAAAATTATTATATTTTCTCACTTGGTGTAAAAGTTTTGACTCATTGACTAAAATAAGTCAATGCTCAATTTCCTTAAGAAATGAACATGTGAATCATAATGATAGTTCTTCTTGTAACGAGTAATATCATCCATTCATATATTATGACATGTTCAATTTCCCAAGTAGTATACTTAATGTGGTAATAAAACTTAATGAATAAACCCAATGTTTATTCTTGGTCCAAAACATAAATTTTCTCAAATAAATCAATGTGCACCTGAATATGAGAAAATATCACAATATAAGAGTTTCAACTCTAATCTTTATGTATACAATCATAAAGTGGAACCAAGTCTCATTCTTTCCACATGATCCTTGAACTTAAACGGTGGCATGCCCTTAGTCAAAGGATCAACGATCATTAGCTCAATGTTTATATGCTAAATGATCAACGATCATTAGCTCAATGATTACTTTCTTGTCTTTTACTTTTTCTCTAATGGCTAAGTACTTAATATCAAAGTGCTTACTCAGACTTTCACTTTTGTTATTCTTAGTCATAAAGACAGCTACTGAGTTATTGCACAAAATTCTCAAAGGCCTTGAAATAATATCAACTATCTTCAGCCCAAAAATGAAACTCTTAAGTCATACACCATGTGATGTAGCCTCAAAGCACGAGACAAACCCAACTTCCATGATAGAAGTAGCAATCAAAGTCTGCTTAACACTCCTCCATGCAATAGCTCCACCAGTCATCATGAAAATGTACCTAGATGTTAATTTGCGAGAATCAACACAACCAGCAAAGTCTGAGTCTGAATAACCAATCACATCTAGATTGTCTGTCTGTCCATACATAAGCATGTAATCTTTGGTTCCTTGAAGGTACCTCATCACTTTCTTTGCAACTCTCTAGTTGCCAATACTTGGATTACTTTGATATCTTCCTAACATTCTAATTGCAAAAGCAAGGTCAGGCATTATGCATACTTGAGCATGTACTCATGCATGCCTTTCACACTGGTGAGCCGGAGAGATGAGAACTTCATGATTAGTTGACAGATAAAGCTTTAGTAAGCACCCTAATTACAGAAGAATTATTTCCTTCCATATCTTATAGTTATCTCCTTTGAGTTTAGGAACATCACATTGAATATCAGAAAAACTAACAATTTGAGAAGATGCAAAAATTCAAAAGCTTATATCAAAATTTGAGGCATATCAATCTTAATTGTATGTTTTGCCAATGTAAACATATCAGAAAATTGAATCTTATGACATTAAAATTACATGTGGGCTAAATTTTTAATTTAATAAGATACAATTAAACTTTATGATAGGATAATCAAATTACACACTCAAATTCATGTTTTATAGGTACAACATGAAAATAATTTGATTTTCTATCGCAAATATTTACTTTATGATAAAATTACCAAATTATACATCATCTCATGATTCTTATGGGTAAACCATGAAAAATAATATGACATTTTATCCTGATTAATTATACAAATATAATAAAAATTCCTGTGGGATAAATTCATTATATAAAGTACAATTAATCACAATATTATGTCTAATTTCTTATGATATTTAAATAACTTAATATATAATTTTAATCAAACTATAAATGTTGTGGCTAATCCATAATTAATTAAAATTATAAAGATCACTTAGAAATAAAACTTAATCATATGAAAATAAACCATATTATGCACTTCAAGGTCAAGATATAATATAATAATAAATACAATTCTCATATATAATTACATAATTGAAACAAAATAAATTTTTTCAGAATATATTCATACATAAAATAAATTAAATCTCAACAAATTACAAAAGTAAACAAAAACATATAAGCATATAAGAAACCGAAAAACTAATAAATATCAAAGAAACTTAAACAATCCAATGACTCATGCGATGCACGGTAAGTTGTAGGTCAATGGCTTTGTTTTGGTTGATTAAATCCAAAACCTTTAGACGACTATTAAAAAGTTAATCAAAACTTTTAATAAAAAGTTGTTACATTCTTACCTTTCTCCCAGCTGTCAACACAGACATTCTCTCCCTTACTCATTTTTAAAGAAAAAAACTAGCTAATCTAACGTCACAATTAATTAAAAGTCCTAAAAAAAAATTTGTATGGACAGTTACTTGTTAGAACGATAATGTACATGGGCACATTTTAAGAAAATATTCTTCGAAATTGGACATCAAAAAATTACTATCTCTTTCACTTTGGAGTACATTTTTTAGAGAATATATGTGGTAATAAAAAAAAAGATTGAGAGATAAAAATAGTTGTACTCGTTTATAACATGTCAAGCCTTATATGTTTCATAATAAGATTCACATATAGGAGTAACTGCAACCATTTCATGACCATTGTGTTTTAGTTGTGTCTTGCATTGCATTTTTCAATGTTGTATCTATAGAGAAGACTGGATAAAAAATAAAGTGTGAAAATTTAAATATATTATAAACTTTTTTGAAGGATAAATATATTATAAACAAACATTCTATTATTTTAAAAAATTAAAACGAGAATAATAAAGTAAGAGTTTACGCCTTTATTTAATCATGTCTTATGGTATTCTTATATATTTTCATTATTTAAATTTATAAATAAGAAATTAACCATCTCTCATCTGTTTAAAACTTATCCATCTAAAGGATTTATAAACCATGTAAGGAGGGGTCAAAAATTAATTATAAACCTTAACACATACTAATACAATTTTAATGCATATAATTATTTTTAAATTTAGAAAAATAAAAAATATAAATTAAAAATAATACATCGTTTTTGTAAATTTAGTACTACTAGTACATAATATAATTTTTCCTTTTTGTTTTTGAACGCGTGGATAAAATTAAAGCATTGGTTAACATTTGCATTTTCATCAAATGTAATGAGATCCTTTTACATTATCTTCTCTTAAAATGACAGCAAAAAATTTAACAATTTCCTTTATTTAATGAACATTTAATACTTCATAAAAAAAGTAATGAAAATTTAATACTTGTTATTTAATATACTTTATTGTTTCATTTATTTTTGAAACAATTAATTACGTACAGTATGAATTATACAATGATTAATAGAGTCATTAAATTTTATTGCACTGCATTAAATCTCTCTATTACTCTATTAAATGTTCCCTTTAGTGTAATTTAGTGAAGATACAATGACAGGACAAATGAATGAAATGATAACCAACAAATTAAGTAATTGAGAAAATATTTTTTTTAATAAAAATATTTTTTTATTAAAAATAAAATTTGCTCATTTAATATTTATTTGAGAATTATGTCATATAGACCGTATATATTTAATAAGGGTATTGTTAATAAGTACTATATATTCTAAGAACACCAAGTATCCTTAAAAAAAGAAAAAGAAAAAGAAGAAGAAGAACACCAAGTAAATACTAGTGCGAAAAATCTAAAAAAAAATATTTATTAAAAATTACAGTGAAGATGTATTGCTAATATTAAATATTACACCTTCTATCAAAAGTTTACTTTTTATTTCTTAATTATTATTTCTATTTCTCTTTTTTGTGGCGTAATTATTATCTCTATGATAATAATAGTTAACAGTTTTCATAAAAATCCTTAACCACCGGTTTGCAAGAAAGAAATGAAAATTTCTAACATTTTATATATGTGGTAAAGGAAACAAGTTAAAGGTATTTGAAAAATAATCATTAATTAAATACATAAAAAAAATTAATATTTGTTTTTTAATTAATTAATTTTTTATAGGGTAAATAAAAAAATTATAATCTTTTCTTAAAAGCTGCTTCTTTAGAAAGCCTTGGTTAGCATTTGCCACAATTAATAATTTGAAAACATAAAAAAGTATTAAATGCTTTGAAAATATTTATCCTTTCCCTTCCAAAATAAGAGTCACATTTAAAAAAAATTATTCCAAAATAAATGTCATATTAATTTTCAATGTAGTATTAATAATTTTTTTCATTAATATCCTTAATGAGTGTTATTTTAGTTTTTCAACATAATATTAACACTTTATAAAATTATTTCTTCTATTTCATATATTTAATAAATTATTTTGGTTTATTTAAAATAACCTATGACCACGTTTATTTTTAAATTGAGGGAGTGATTTTTTTTGGCAGAAAATATTTAATGTTTCGTTACATTAATATGTTTCATAGAAATGAGAGAATAATAATAATTTATTAATCACCAAAAGAATGAAGTATTAAATGATTTAGACTTTCCCAGTAAAAAAAATGATTTAGACTTTTAAGATATTAAATATTTATATTTTTATTCATCTTTTAATTTTAATTATAAAAAATAAAGTATTCAATGATTTATGCTTTTAACATATTAAATATTAAATGTTAGTAGTAAATTTAAAAAAATAATAAAACCGTAAATATTTAATACTATCTTAAAAGTCTAAAATAATTTAATACTTCATTTTTGAGTAACTATTAAATGGTGTATTTTTTTTAATGTATTTGCTATGCCACATATTAAAAAGCATTAAATATTTTCATCTAAAAACATTAAATATTTTCAAAGCATTTAATACTTTTTATGTTTTCAAAGCATTAAATGTGTTTATATTTTGAGTTTAATTTTAATACTCTTTTTTACAGAAAGTTTAATTTTAATTGTTACTATACATATTTTACATTACCAAACATTTAGAAATCTCTTTACAAATTTCCCATAAAATACAAGTCACATAGCGGATCACCGAAACTTATAGAAATATTTTGAATCCTACCGAAAAAAATTAAAAATTCTAATTAGGATGATTAAAAAAAATACTTAAATAATTCTTTTTCCCCCTTATTCTTATAGATAAAAAAGGTTTATAATAAATAAAAAGAGACCGATCGAAGATTTTAAATGAAAAAAACACATTTATATATGTATATTGAGCATGAAAGTTAATAAGTATAGAATAAAATATTTTAAAATAAAGGCATTATGTATATTATTTTCGTTGAATTTATTATATTTATCTTCAATACTTTTTAATAAATGCATTATGTATATTTTTTATACAATTATATTGGTACGAAATATTCATCAGTTTTATTTATGATTAATTTCTGTTGAAAGATGTGACGGATCATATTTAGTGTGATTTCTATTTTTCATTACATTTTTTTCATCCACAAAACTTGAATCCAAAACCTTATTTAAAAAAATTGAATCCAATACTACTCAAACTAATAACTTATTAATAATCACATAATGTATATATACGTCTTTAGCAATTATGCAAGTTCTAAATACACTCTCCAATGTGTTAGTACAATATCTCTTTATAATTGACATGTAGTACAATAATAACCAAATCATATTAATTGATGATCAACGATGTTTGGTTCATTTATTTCACCAGATATTTTGGCTTCAATGCCCAATATTCCATGTCTACTAAGGGAATATACCCTGCAGGTTTAGTATGTATGTATGGATACGATCAATCATATATGAACATACATATACTATATACTTAACTTAATAAGATAGAAATTATTTTAGAGAATTGGCTACAACCCATTAAAAAGGAAGAGGAGTTTAAGAAAAAGAAAGAAAAAAAAAAGAGAAGCAAGAGGTAAACCAGCCAGTTTTCTTGTCCCAAAAGGCCATAATCATCGGTTAGAATATGTGTGATGTCATGATACTTTCAACGTATCATGGGAATCGAGAATCAGACGCAGAATAGAGGTGTTCCTCAACAGCATTAAAATGGATGATGTAATGCAAATAGCTCATTGACAAATTATCAAGTCACGGACCATGGTCCTAGAGAAAAAGAAATAAATATGAAGAACCGATCGATTAATACATGACTAATTAAGTAAAAATTATAAGCCCTCCCACCCCTTCCCGTGTTTTCTACTTGAGAGGATACTTGCCACCATATCTTCCTTTGTTGTATTTCACGTATTTTAACCCATGATTATACCCATCAAGAAAGAAAGGGATGCGACTATAAAGGGCCATTTATCCCACAATTAATTGACTTAGAATGATAACGTGTAAGACAATTATCATGATTGGCATGTGATCATGTAATTAACAATTTTAACATGCATTGTCCAAAGTCCTATTCATTAGACTTATAATTAAAAGAAATACTGGCTAGAATTAATACGTTTATCCGGATATTATGAAAAAAATAATGATGTGGCTTCTAATAGAGAAAGTGAAATTGTCCATAACCAGAATTCCCTCCTTTATTACAGGTGAAATTAAAGCCGAGGACAATACTACTATCACTCATTTTTTTTAAGATAAAAATAAATTAAACACAACTGGTTATACACGAAAATTATACACTCCTTTGCATGTACCTTTTTTCGACCCCAAATAATAATATCAATAACAACGTACAGTACTACTATTAGTACCACTTAACTTTTTAATTTTATCCGAACCATGTTACCATTATTTTTATCTTGTTTATATATATGTAACCATCTTTCATTAATATAGGCTAACCAAGTCAACAAAATTTCCTACGACATAACATGCGAATGCGTTTTCAAAGTCCAGGCTAGCTAGCATTACCTCTTCGTGTTCACACGCCAATCAACAGACTTTTTCAGCAAGAAAAGAAATAACGCTTACAATATTATTTCTATAGTAAAAACCTTCATCTTTGTCCATTCATAAACCATACATATGTATTATGCATGTATGATGTTTTTTGAGAAAATGATAAAACTTCACTAATTATGTACTAGTTACATTATGTAGTAGAGTATGTGCACAAGTAAATTAAGTATGGTATAGAAGCAATAGATTGAAGTTTGGTAGCGGTCATTCGTTGCACCATCAACTCTCCTCTCCCAAGGGGCAAAAAATTTACTTACTACACACAAAGGAAAAAGAAATTAAAAAAAAAAAATGTCACTCTCTCTCTATCTTTCCCTCTCTTTCACTAGCAATTACACCTCTTTGGCTCACCATTAAATGCAATTGCACCATCTCAATACCCTCAGCAATAACTCATCGCTGCCACATTTTTCTCCATCCGTTCCTTCTTTCTCCTCCCTTTTCTTTACTCCTTCAATTCCTTTGTCTCTGTCCTCTCGTCTTCTTTCTTCTTTCTCCCTTCCCAGTTTCTCCCTTCAAACTAAGCCTTTTCTCATCACAACAACACACACACACACACATCAAGCTTTTTTCATGGTTGCCATATGTAAGCAACTTTATTTCCATATCTTCCTCAGCCTTTTTCTATCCTATGAATCCTTGAAAAGGGTCCCTTTTTTGGCAACAAGCTTAGCCCCAAAGCAGATCTAAATACTCATCTTCTTCTCTAGCTAGCTATATATCTTCTGCAGAAACTACCACCGACTGGTAAGTGGAGGAGAAATCTTGGTACATGTTGATTTCATATATCATATATATCATTCACACACCTTTAAGATCATTGATTTTGCGAAACCAAACCGTTCATACTGTTAACAATTTTTTTTCTTTTTAAATTCTTAATCTTTTTTGGGTGCATATAGCTAGCTAGGGTTGCTAGAATGCGGAAGGAACGGTAGGTTTTCCATATATATATGCATGGAAAACAAGTAGCTTAGTTGGATTCCACAAAATCTTTGTGGGGCTTTTTTTTTTTAATTTTCATTTTCTGATTTTGCTTGTCCGGAATTGCAGAATCCGAAATTGTCAACACTTTGTTTCTGTGCATTATCTTTTACCAGTCGTTTCTGTGCATTTTAACATGGCATATACACGCGCGATGCCTTTTAATTATTCATTTAAAAAAAAAATAGACATGCGAAGTCACGTTTTTGTGGCTGGGAGTTTCATTTGGCTTATTATGTTAACATGTTTCCTTTTTGAAGTGACCTTGTCAGATTCTGAGAAGAAACAGATCCTGAGAAGTTTTTTCAACCTAAAAGGGTCTCAGAAAACACAACACTGGACACGAGAGAGAACTGAAGGAGACGGATCGAAATTCTCTAGAGTGTGAAATATGCCAGCTGGTATTATGATTCCAGCAAGAAACATGCCCTCGATGATTGGAAGAAACGGAACCGTTGGTGGCTTTGGATTATCTTCAGGGCTCTCTCTTGGCCATGTTAGTAATTTCTTCATCTCTTTTTCTTCTTTTTTGCTTCTTCTTCCATCTCTCGAATTTCTCCCAATTTTTGTCACAATTGGGTTCTGATTCTGATGACAATTTGATTGATGTGTTGTTCGGTTTGCTCAATTTGACTTTTATCCTTCAAAAAGGGTCTTTGTTTTTTCACAAGTCAAAATTGGTCTTAGTGTGAAGCCAAGCCGGCCGGCTCAAAACTCTCTCTTGTATTCTTCTCGTTATTCGCAAAACGCGTTATTCCTTCTCACTGTTTGAAGCTACTACTTGCTCACTTTCCCCCAAAAAAACGTATCAACCTAGTCAAAATCCTCGTGTTTTCTGCACAACTCTTATACTCCAAATAATAATTTAAATTATCCCATCAATTAGTCCTCCCTAGCTATGTGTTTACACACGTGAATTAGACAGAAAGCAAAAAACAAACAGAAAAGTGTTGTTGTTTTATATATGCTTGCTCTTTGAGTGTACTGCACTGTACTTTATACCTGGTATTATTGTATTGTGTTAGATTGAAAACCATAAGGCTTCGGAATCTCAAAGATCTGTAGAAATGTTCCAGCCAAACCTGATGGAAGCTGGTCAGCTCCACCCACTGGACATGCCTCAGAACACTTCAGAGAGCGATGTCCCTAGAATCCGTGAAGATGACTTTGACAGTGCCACCAAGTCAGGTAGTGAAAATCTAGAAGGTGCTTCCGGTGAAGACCAAGACCCTCGTCCCAACAAGAAGAAACGCTACCACCGCCACACTCAGCACCAGATCCAGGAGATGGAAGCGTAAGTCACCCAAAATATACCCATCTTTTTCAATGTAACTTTTTGTGTCAATCCTGTTAAAAGCCGAAAATAAGACTAGTATGAGGATTGACTTGAACTCTTACACGGCTAGGGTTCAAACATGAGATTGACTTGAACTCGAGAGTTCAGATTACTGATTGAACTGGAATAATCTTGTGTTAGTTGTTTATGCACATTGGTGTTTTTTAATGGAATTCAATTTGATTAATTTGTTTTGATAATTTTAATTTTTTTTCTTCTTCAGGTTCTTTAAGGAGTGTCCGCACCCTGATGACAAGCAAAGGAAGGAGCTGAGTCGAGAGTTAGGGTTAGAGCCATTGCAGGTTAAGTTTTGGTTCCAGAACAAGCGCACTCAGATGAAGGTACATAAATACACGTGGTTTTTGCTTCTTTTTTTGTTTTTGTTTGTTGAAAAGTGAAAAAGGCTTTGAACCCTTTACGCGTGTGTTGTTTTTTGTTACAGACCCAACATGAACGTCATGAGAACACACAGCTGAGAACTGAAAACGAGAAGCTTCGAGCAGATAACATGAGGTTCAGGGAAGCTCTCGGCAATGCCTCGTGTCCTAACTGTGGTGGACCAACCGCTATAGGGGAAATGTCATTCGATGAACATCACTTGAGGCTCGAAAATGCTCGCCTGAGAGAAGAGGTACCACAATTTGGAAGCTGCTCCAACTTTGCACTGAGAAACCTTTTTTTTTCATAAATAACTAAAAAAAACATCATCTTAATTTCACTTCATTTTCATATATACAATTGCATAAGAATATTAACAAGGTTTTATCATTTCTACTATTTGTTATACAAATTTTTAAGAATAACAAATAGATTAAATTAAATAGAATGACATTTTCATAATTATTAGTAAAATTGAGAAATAAAAAAAATCCTAAACTCATTGGACCAACTTGGTGATTGGTTTAAGTGGTAAATGTTTAATTATCTTTAAATAAAGTCTTAAATTTAAATCTTTTATATAAATGTTTGTCATTTAAATATGATTGTCTCTGATAAAAAATACATATGATTTAGAACCAAGAGGATAGTTAATTAGTTGAGTGTTTTGTTAATTCTTATATATGTTGGTGTTAATGTCAGATTGATAGGATATCTGCCATTGCTGCAAAGTATGTTGGGAAGCCTGTGGTGAGCTATCCACTTGTTTCTCCTTCATCTGTTCCTCCTCGTCCACTAGAACTTGGGGTTAGTGGTGGTTTTGGTGGCCAACCTGGAGGCATTGGAGGGGACATGTATGGTGGAGCTGCAGGAGATCTTCTAAGGTCAATAAGTGGACCTACTGAAGCTGATAAGCCAATCATAATAGAGCTTGCTGTTGCAGCCATGGAGGAGCTCATTGGAATGGCGCAAATGGGTGAGCCTCTTTGGTTGACTACCCTGGATGGCACCACTGTGCTCAACGAGGATGAGTACATCAGGTCTTTTCCTCGAGGGATTGGTCCTAAACCCGTTGGTTTCAAGTGTGAAGCTTCGAGGGAAACTGCTGTTGTTATCATGAACCATGTTAACCTTGTTGAGATCCTCATGGACGTGGTACGTTTATGGGAAGAAATTATTATATGATTTGGGACTATGATCATGTGGTTATGGTTCTAGTCAATCTCTATATGACACTGTCAAGTTAATAAAATTCGACTACATCTTATAACATGGATAGAGATTATTTAATAATTTTGTGTATAGGCTGCTTAATTAATTTCTTTCCTCACGTTATTATATATTTAGAGATTCTGCAAAATTTTCATTTATAGTCTTTTACACTAATTATATATTATGTCGTGAATTTAAGAATCAATGGTCCACGGTGTTCTCTGGCATTGTCTCAAGAGCAATGACTTTGGAAGTGCTATCAACAGGGGTGGCGGGGAATTACAACGGTGCATTGCAAGTGGTATTGTATTTCATTGAATATCTATTCTTATATGAAAAATATGTGCAACATAGTACATAGAATTTGTTGACATCCATTATCTTTTTGTTATATATGCAGATGACAGCAGAAGTGCAAGTACCTTCACCTCTGGTGCCAACTCGAGAGAGCTATTTTGTAAGGTATTGTAAGCAGCACGGTGACGGAACTTGGGCAGTAGTGGACGTGTCCTTGGATAATTTGCGTCCTAGTCCTTCAGCCAGATGTAGAAGAAGGCCCTCAGGTTGCTTAATTCAAGAAATGCCCAATGGCTACTCTAAGGTTAGGATTAATACACCATCGTAGAAAGAAAAAAAAAATCTCTTTCTTAAGTGGTGTTTAATTAGTTGCTACACATACATTTTTTTTAACTAGCTTGTTAAATGTATATTTTTAAAATGGATAAAGAAAGGAAATATGAATATGAGACAGATGATGTGGTTGCATTTGGCATTTAATTGATTTTGTTGTCAATCTCATTGCCGTAGGTCATATGGGTTGAGCACGTAGAAGTGGATGACAGAGGTGTCCATAATCTATACAAGCAGCTTGTTAGCTCGGGGCATGCATTTGGTGCAAAACGTTGGATTGCAAACTTGGATCGACAATGTGAAAGGCTTGCTAGTGCCATGGCAACAAACATTCCCACAGTAGATGTTGGAGGTATCTATATATCAATGAATTCAAACTCATTCTTTTTTAAGTAATTGACCTTATAATAATATTCTAATTGATGATTAATTTTAGTAATAACAAACCCAGATGGGAGGAAGAGCATGTTGAAACTGGCTGAGAGAATGGTCATAAGCTTTTGTGCTGGAGTGAGTGCATCTACTGCACACACATGGACAACACTTTCTGGAACTGGTGCCGATGATGTAAGGGTCATGACACGTAAGAGTGTAGATGACCCAGGAAGGCCTCCTGGCATCGTTCTCAGTGCTGCAACTTCTTTTTGGCTTCCTGTGTCACCAAAAAGGGTTTTTGAATTCCTCCGCGATGAGAACTCCAGAAGTGAGGTAACCTAGTAATTAATGACGCATTGATCAAACTATAGGCAACAATTATGCACCAATGATTGTCTTCTTATCGAATGTTCTAGGCTGCATTATTGTGTGGTCTTAGGTTACTAGACTTGCTTCATTTAGTAAAATTGCCTAGTTGGGTGTCTGATGTATGTCTCTATGTTGATATGTACTCATCATTTTTAGTTATCATACGTCAAATTTCTACTCTAAGTTATCTCATCGATTACTTTTTGAATTGCAAATATCTTTTTCAAATTGCCAAAGACAAGTGATCTTGAAGACCATCAAACTTCGTTCCATATTATTTTGTGTCATTTTGACTTTTCACCAATCAATTTTAACGGATAATCAGATGTAATCCCCTCGGTAAATTAAAATTTTAAATTATGTTAGACTTTCGTATCTTACATCATGTTGTTTTCTCTAAATCGTCCTTAATTTTAAATGAAAAAAAATAATGATAAATGAATATATATATATATATATATATATATATATATATATATATATATATATATATATATAAATTTTGATATGTCTTATTTTTATTTATTTATTTATTTATTTCTTATCACTGGTTATACTTATATTTCTCTATTGTTTTCTCTTTTTTTTTTCTTTCACTATGTCAAATAGTATGAAATCTCCATGCATCTTCATCCAACAATAAATTAAAAAAGAAATTAGTAAATGGAAGATTAATTGGCCATTTTCCAAAAAAAAAAAAAGTAATATTAAATGAGCAAAAGGGTTTCTTGAATTAGAATTTCATGTGTTTGTCGATTAATGTTATCTCTTCATCTCATCTTAATTAAATTGGTTTGTTTTTGTGATTCATCTAACTTTTTCAACCCTTTGGAAAATAGTGGGATATTCTTTCCAACGGTGGAGTTGTTCAAGAAATGGCACACATTGCCAATGGCCGAGACACTGGAAATTGTGTCTCTCTACTTCGGGTGAATGTAAGTTGACCATACCCTATAGCCACATTTACTATTCATCAATTTCATGAAATCTTTCTTTTTCATTAATTTCTAGTCAAACTAAAGATATGTTTGTTTACACGTACGTTGCAACCTTTTTCATTCTTTCCAATGAATGAAACGCATAGGTAAAAAGTTGTTTCTTTTGCGTTCTATGCCTAGGAAAGATGCAAAGTCCATTGCAAACGTTTAAGCAAACATGCACTAAGTGAATAAGTTTGACTAACCTAAGTTTCTAATGGTGCATGCAGAGTGCGAATTCAAGCCAAAGCAACATGTTGATATTACAAGAGAGTTGCGCGGACTCAACGGGATCTTTTGTGATATATGCTCCTGTAGATATTGTGGCAATGAATGTGGTTCTGAATGGAGGGGACCCGGACTACGTGGCCCTTCTCCCTTCAGGATTTGCTATACTCCCAGATGGGACCACTGCACATGGAGGTGGCATTGGTGACATTGGACATGGTGGTTCTCTCTTGACTGTGGCATTTCAAATATTGGTTGATTCGGTTCCAACGGCAAAGCTTTCTCTTGGATCAGTTGCTACTGTTAACAATCTCATTGCCTGCACTGTTGAGAGAATTAAGGCTGCTTTATCTGGTGAAGTTGCTTGACCTAATGGATTATAGGTAAGAACGCCACACTATCCTATTTTTTTTCACACTTTCTTAACTACTAAATGAGTCTTATATCTCCTAAGTATCCAATTAATTAACACTCTTATCTAAACATTATACTACTATGTACTCCTCAATGTTTTTTACAATTTGCACTTGATTCTGAGTTCTGACTCTTCATTTTCATGGTCTGTTTATTATTATTTATTTATTTATTTGGATAAATCTTGAATGGTCTCTTAATTTATATGTAAACTTGGATGCAGTTTAGAAGAAGGATAAAGGGGTGCATTGCATTTTGGACAAATGGGAGGTGTTGGGAACTTCGGCTTATACCAAAAAGGATGAGAATTGAGAAGTCAAGAGCGCACCTTGCATGATCCTTTCTTAGCACCCAACACAGTGCTGAAAGGATTAAGGTTCGGGAATTGACTTCCCTGAAAATCGTAAATGCTAAGAGCTTAAATCAAGACCTTAGTACCTTCTCTCTTCACCTTCAAAGACTACATATTTATAGTTAGTGTTAGCTTTTTCTATGATTATTAGGTTGGAGCTGTGACTTAACCTCTTATGTTCTTTCTTCTAATGTTTTTTTGTATTTTATAAGATCAAGCGCGCTAGCCTTATAGCTAGTAAATGGGAAGCTTGCACCGTTAGTGTAGTGGTTAAGTTCTCACTACACTACCATGTTTGACCCTTTTTAAGGTTTTCAAATGAATGTTCCTTCCAATTTGCCCAATCTCATTCAACAATTCAAGTCTCGTGGTTTATTATTTTGTGTTTGTTATTTCTACCATAAATATTGTTGAATAACATAGGAGTTAATGTGTAACATAATCAATGTTGTTGTAAAAAAAAGGTGGCTGAGTGACAAATTAAGGGCAGGCATCAAACTGGTCCGTACGACTTCGATCATATAATCATGGACAATGTTTGTGAAAAATAAAATAGAAAAACAAAAGTTCTCCCTTTTAGTTTTAAGGTATAATTTTGAAATGTATATAAAAATAAAAAATAATTAAGTAAAAGATAGGAATAATGGTTATACGTATAATAATATTTATGTTCAAAAATTTCAATTGATCATATATAAGCTTATTCTTATATCGAATAACAACTTTGAGATATTATTATACCTTGTGCATCCTTTTTTTTCATCCTTGATACCTTTTCAGTCTCTTACTATTTTTCTTATTACATCATATACCACTTCTCTTATTTTTCTTGCTATGTCTTCATCAATATAAGGTGCATGTATACGTATATTACTCAAAGGGAGTGTCAAAATAATTTTTTCTTCTGGCGTATAATGTGCACTCCTTTTGGTTCAAGGACTTGCCCACGAAGAAAATCAATAAATTTTAAAACTATGTTATTTCCAATTTTTATACTATTTTACACCTAATTTTTATTTTTAAAGAAAATAAAGTTTACAGTATAACACTAAAAGCAACCTACTTGTATTAATTATGAGTTTGGATATTAAATGTTTGATTTTATTTTAGAATTGTCTCTATATATATTTGTATTCATTTATGGTAATATAGATTAGTCTGATCTATTTTGGTTAGTCTTACTTTTAATCCATCAAAAATTGGGGTGGGAGAGACTGACTCATTATAGTTAGGACAGACTGAATACTTTGTTATGTTCCGCTTTGGACTGGACTAGCAAACTCGCTTGTCATATTTGATTTTTTTATATAAAAAAATCAATATTAATTATTTACTTATTAAATAAAAAATTATTATATGCTTTTAATTTTATATTATTTACGTATTAAATGTATTTTTTTATTTTTTATAAAATATTCAGAAGATTGATATATAGACAACATAAGATATAATATTATTTTAAAAAAATTAAATATATTCTTAATAAATAATTCATGCATCACTAACTTATTTGAGGAATGAGTTTGAAATTTTTCTTCTATATATAAAAATTTAATTGATATACATTTTTAAGTGTAAAAGAATGAACATTAACATTATCTGGTATTTTAATTATATCATTATAATAAATAAATAAATAATATTTCAAAATAACAGTAGGTAACATAATAAATTATACCGGTAAATAAATTAAAAAAATTATGATCAAGTGGATGGATGAATAAATGATATTAATATATTTAGATGTATTGACATTGTAAAGATCTTTGTAATATTGATACATTAGATAATTTTCAATGCATAAATAAAATTATTGTATTATATGATTTTTTTGTGAACTTAATACGTATGGAGTACAGTCTAATCTTTTTTAAAAAAATACTGTAAATAAAAAAATAAGTACATATTTTATTTTATTTTATAAAAATAGAGGTAAGCTGACGGATCAATCTATCCTGTCTCGTTTGTGGCCCAACATGTTGGTGATCAGTTAGACATGATGGGCCTAAGCATACTAGTGAACTGAATATTTTATCATGTATTGCCAATTTATAGTGGGTTGTGTGACTAATCTGAAGATCTAACTTACATTGTCATCCATATACATATATGATGAATATGTGATGAGAAATTGAGAAAATAAAGTGAGGGTTGAAATTAGTATTCAAAAATGAGTTTGAAAAAAGATAATATTATTCAGGTTCAGGCTTAGTAGACACCATTGTCCTCTAATTGGAGACTTTGGTCTACTTGATGACCATGTTTTAGAATTTTAACTAAGTTGAGGTGTTAAGGGAAGAAGAAAAAACACAAACAACATTTTAAAAAAAAATTACTATTATTTTCAATAATAACATAAAGATAAATTTTATAATGTATAAAGTCTTTTATATAAATAGTAAATAATTTAAAGAGTTTTGAAAATAATTGTGTAAATTTAATAAAAGAGGAAAAAAAATATTCAGAACATATTTAGATATCCTTTAAAACCAGGATGATTACCTCAAATCCAATGTATCATAATAATTTTTTCAAAATAATTATATGTTATTTCACCTTCACCTCACCTCATCCCACACATGCTATAAATGAAAGGGTTGCTTTCACTTGATCGAGTATTCACACATCACACCCACATTGCTTTCCTTCTCTCTGTGTCAGTGACACACATTGCAAATCCACCGCATCGCACCAGGTGATTATTTTCTGAGCACTGAAATCGCAGCAACTAGGGTTTGAAATTTTCTGTTCCGTTTAGCACTCAAATTGCACCCTTTCTCTTTGACACTGATAACTCTCCCAATCCTGTAATGGTTGCAATTTGTGATTGATCATAACAATTCCTGTTTTAGGATAAAAGTTGTTTAAAGTTGGGAAGCAAAGATGAGTAGCTCATCAAGGCCGGTGCCGAGGAGAGAGAGTCCATGGGGAGTCACCGGAGAGAATCATCCTGAGCCCAAAGCTCACCGCTGCAATGACCGTGTCGAGGATGTTATTCAGGTTTCCCCCTTTGTTTTCTTTTCAATGTTTAATTTTTTATGAACTGGATCCTGCTAGTACCCAAATATGCAAACATGTTGATGAATCCTTGAAAGACTCGACAAAGTTCTAGGTCATATTTTTTAGAGAGCTAGATTTGCATATCAACGGACGTCTTCCTAGGTAAACTGTAACATATGATGAAATTCTTCACATGATTTGGGGTCTGTGGCTGCTTGTTTTCTTTGATTTGTCATGTGTTTTTATTTGGAGTAAGCTTGCTGTTATTGTCTCTAAGTCCTGATGGTGGTCAATTTTGTAGGCTTGCTTTGAGGGAAACCCATTCAAGACTGTTCCAGGACCCTTCAAGCTCTTCTGGCAGTGCATGCGTTCAAAACCCGGGTCAGATTATCATCTACTCTTGTCTTATGATTATGTATATCTCATTTTATGAATTGATTCTGCATCGAGTTTCAAAGGAGCTATTGTTGTAACATAGTGGACATGGATATGACACGATATGGGACACAAAAATGTGACAAATTATAAGACGTGACACTGATGTAACATAATGCATGAAATTAACTTAAAATACAGATTTTAAGTATGAAGACAGAATCTATGTTTTAAAAGTGAGCATGAATCATTGTAAACATTATAGAATGTTTTAATTTAGGGAAGATTGCATTGACCTTTCCTGAGGTCTTGTTAAATAATACTCATACCCTTATAGTTTTTTAAAAACACTTGCTTCCCCTTATAGATAGCTTTCTTTAAATTTTGGGTATTCCTCTCCATCTATTTATGGTCCTTCCCCCAAAAAATGACATAAAACATGCAATGAAAAGAGAAATGAAAGGAGTGAAAGAAATAGCAAACACATTACCAGTAATATTAGCAGAACTGTCGAGAACTCAGTTGTGCACAATATAGCTCTGCATCTGCAATGTACAACTACTTTTACCTTCTCAAGGAATCATGAGATGAAGAGTTGTGAAAGAAGTTTTTTGGTGTTTTCCATTGATAGAGTAATGTATGTTATCTTGCAGGAGGAGTAGTGAATGTTTAATTTGAAAACAAGGTGTAATTATTGTCATTTGAGAAGACCTCAAGAGAGATGAGTGCAATTTCCTGTATAATTATATCATTATTGTGATTTTTTTATTTATTTTTATTCTGGAAGGGACGTGTCATTACTGTGATATTCTCTTCTGAATTGGTATAAAAACTTTAAAACACAAAATAAAAAGATTAATTACAACTAGAAATATTTGAACTGTCCATAAAATGTCTTACATAGACACATGAAGTAGGTGTGTCTTAGACACAGCTGCTATTTTAAAGTCTATGTTTCTTCGGTGATAACATACATGTCTGTATCTTAATATATTAACAACACCAGGACTTCTTGAAATCTGGAGAGCCTTTGATAGCAAAAAATAGTGCTTAGCGTGCACCCCATTTTATGATGTATATTGGTGGGGGAACAGAGAGATAGAAAAAAAGAAAAAAAAGAAAGCGAGAAAAGTGATTGACGGGATAAGTAGTATGATAGGAAATAAAGAGAGAGATAGGAAGAAAATGAGGTGAAAATGGGATGAAAGAGAAATTGAGTGAGTATAATTATTAAATAGCAAAAGGTCTGCCCCTGCCCTTAGAAGGATCAAATCAAGTAATCAACTACTGCAGTTGGCTATTTTATTTTTTCTTGTATTTGCATACCTTGTCTTGGCTTTCCCTGTGGAAATTTTCTGGTTACTTTCATACATATGATATTTGTTTTATGGCTATTGCAGTGAGGAACCAACAGAGCCATTTACTTATCTGGATTTGGAGCCTCCAAAGAGAGAAACGAAACCTGTGAAACCTGAGTAGTGTCACTTTTACGTACAAATGCCTTTTACAACTTTGGCACTGCATAGTCCTTTAGTGGTTTCTAAATTTCCCTCCGTGTTGATTTTTTTTGGGAAAAATATGTAACTAAATTTTTTTTGTTGTTTACTTTGCTACATAAAACAGACGTCCTATGCCTCTTTGTTCTTGTCTTTGATGGTACTTGCTCAATAAAGCATGGCTAGGTGCGTTCTTGAATAACTTGTATGATAATGTTAGATGTTACAACAACATTAATTAACGTTCTGCTGGATTAGTTTTATTTTTCGATACGTATGTGTATCAAATTCCAATTGTTCTTGGTGTAAATTTAAAATGAAGAATTATTCTTTCCTTGGGTATTGTAATGAGGTGATGTGAAATCATATGTACTAATGTCTATGACTTGTATGACCAAAACAGAGTATACATATCAAATGATTTATTTACTCAAGCTCTGTATTACCATGGATAATTTTCATTTGTATTTAGAAAGAAATTCTCTTACTTATCTTCTCCCAGTGGGCCAAAATTTAGAAGGCCTAGCAGCCCTTTATTAATAAATTCCAACAAACCAAATGTAGAAGGTCAAACAGCCCTCGGTCACTGAATCCCAATGGGCAAAAATGCACTAGGTTAAGCGACCTTTGGTTATGGAGATTTAGTGGAGTAAAATGCCTAAGGCTGAGTAATCCATGGATATGGGGATTTTTAGTGGAGAAAAATGTAGAAGGCTTGGTATTGAGTTAATTGGTTATTAGTTAAACTTATTGCAAGGATGGAACATGGCCGTTCCTCTGAACTTCTCAACTACCATGATTTGTAAGCTTTATTGTCTAACTTATTAAAAAAAAAAAAGCTTTATTGTCCAAGGACATTCTTTAGCTATTACCAACCTATAAACTCTACTTATTTTCATTATATAAAGGGCCTTGATCACGGATTTAGAAAATAGAAAGTGAGTTGTTATGATTTGTGCCTGCCAATCTCCTACTTCCCTGATATAAAATGTAACGTTCTGTGACATTTGTGCAACCAAACCCTTGCCTATGTTGGCCTTTCTTTGTTCTATTTCATTCTCTACATGTTTTTACCTACAATGCGATGCAACCATAAAAGGCAAACGGCATTGAATTCAAATAGTTAACAGACAAAATTAAATAGAAGAAAATTGATAAATTGTAGGGTAAAGTGTACTCTTTATCCCTCAGGATATTGATTTTAGTCTTTATAAAAATTTAACGTTTTCAGTCTTTATATATAGTAAAATTGATATGATTTTAATTTTTCATCATGAACTGAAAACCTATTTCTGAACGGATACAAACTAAAAATATATTAAATTCTTATAAGAATTAAAAGAAACATTTTAAAAAAATTGAGACTTAAAACCTACCCTAAATTGAACAAAAGTAGAAGAATGGTGATGGCCTATTTAAAAAAGTTAACCAAAAAGTTGGTCTTTTGCCAATTTGGTAGTTACCAAAAGGCTTATCTGACGGGTGAATGATCTTATCTTCATCCAACGGTATCTATTCATGACTGCGTAAGTGCATGACCGACAGAAAATCTGTTTCCCATTAAAATGATGGAGCTTGTCACTTATCTACACTTAGATTGAACTGAAGGACAAAAAATTGAGAGAGAAATAGAAAATTTTATATTAAAAATTCATTTTTTTATTTTTTTAAAAATAACACTAGTTATAGGATTGTTGAATGTAGATAAAAAGATATATATATATATATAAAATTCAATGACGAATAGTGACACCAGAGATATCTGATTAAAAAAGACAAATATTGACACATTTTTCCAAGTTTGGGGAATAAAGTTTTCAGTTGAAGAACAACACTAGATTCCATCCCACGGGAAACATGTGGAATGGCCATAGTGGTTTGATGAATCATTTTCAAGTTTTATAATTCGAAGCGACAGGTTCCACATGGTGAAATTATTTAATTGAGTTATTCAATCTTGCATAATTTTATAAGTATGCGTAATAATTATATAAAAAAATTTGCAGGTTTGTGAATCTAAGAGTTTTGTAATTACTTTAACTTTATTTCAATAAAAAAATCATCTTAAAAAATTAAAAAGTAGAGTCAACTTGTGGAAGATCCCTCTATGACAAGTACATGCAGGAGTACTCCTATTCACAAAGAAAACCTTAAGCCTAGATAATGTGAACGTGGTTGGTAGGGTACACAGATCCCCCTAAAAAATATAGTCACGATTAGATTATTAAACTTGAATTTGCTGCATTTGTTTTCTTCAAAAGAAAACAGTTTGTTAAAGAACTGCCCGGAGTGAATTGGACAGATACCTAAGATGTGCACACATTAACTCTTGAATAATGTTGCAACTTAACCCTTTTAACTTTGTGAGTATAAATGTTCAACTTATAGACATTATATAAATGTTGGATACTGATAGAGGAGTAAAAGTGAGCTTTAGTTTGCAAGTGACTCCGATTCAATTCAGTTCACATGTTAAATAAGTAGAGTTACAGGTTGATTCGGCTCGACCCATTTATGTGTAAGTCAACTCAAGTGAGTTGGATCAACCAGTGTTAACATATTTTTATTTTGATTTTAAATTCCCTTAATATTTTTATTTTATTTTCTAATTCATTGAGCTTGTTGCTATGAATTTTATTGGACTTGTTATATTTATGTTTTTGCATATTTTATATATATATTTTACTCAGTCTGAGTTAATCTACTTAACTCACCAACTTGTGGTGGATTGAGTCTAGTTTTATAATTTTTTTTTACTTAACAAAAAAAGTGAGTGAATCATATTATATATATTGGTTCAGTTTTAAAGTAACTGTAACTCGAAGGGAGCCAACCTTGAATAATGCTGCTCTTGAATCCTCGTCATTTGTTCAATGTCAGTCCAACCACCACTCATTGATAAAATCACTTTATAAAAGGTCCACCATAACATTGGCACTTTAAGCATATAAGATGATAATTCCAGTGCGGACATTCTGTGAATGAAAAATCTCTTATTCTTGAATAATTCTTGGTTGCAAACGTAAAACTGTTTGTATGAAGGTACAATTGTCTAAATCTAGTGTATATTGGTCTGAAGTAGACCATGATTGTTATTTGTTCTCTTTTATACTGTGTTAATAGTAATCTTACTGCCACAATTCCCTATCCAAGAAAGTAGAAATTAAAATATTCCAATGTTGACAAATTTGTGTCAATACTGTTATTATGGTATGGCCTAAATAAGAGAAATAAAAGAAGACATTAACAAAAAAATATACGTGGTCACTTAGGTGGGTGAACTGGATTGGCCATCTGAGCTCAAGCTGCGTCTCCTTTTCTTGCTCTTCTGCCTAAGTATATCTTTGATTTCTTTTTCTTTCTTATCCACAAAATAAATCAAGTCCCTGAAGCTAGTAGTGCTTCTAAAAAGCCCTTTACTTTTAGTAGGCCTATTTGGTGAAATTTCCTCGTCATCTTGCTCGGGTTCTGGGCTGAATTTTGTGTATTGACATAGCACTCTAATGAAGAATGTAACCAAAGCAAGGAGACATGCAATACCACTTATAAGAAAGAGACCCCAGAAGCTACCCAGAGATAGTTTATTTAAATCAGCATCACTATCTGGTGCAGAACAATCACGTTTTAAAAGCCATTTGTCATGGATCTTTTGCAGGTCACCATTCTCTGAGAGTTGAAGAATAGCAGTTGACATGTCAACAGCTAGGGGAGAGTCCCTCTGGAATGCCTGTAATCATCAGGGTGACAAATGTGAGAACAATATTCTGTTGTGTAAGATATAAACATAACAAGCATACTCATAGTAAGAGTTACCAAGGAAACAGCTTCAGTAAGTACAAGAATATTTATACATGAACTTAGCTCAAACCTTTTTAAAAAGTAAAAAATAAACTCAGTTTCATTTATGAAGTATTACTTTCTCTTCTAAATGGTCTTTAGAGTAAATAAATTGTATAAATAATCCTCCAAATATTAGAAATCAAGCTTAGTAGTCTCTCAAATATTGAAAAATCCTTCAATTTGGTTCCTGAACGTTAGTAAAATAAATCAACTTAAAGACTAAGCTGATAAATATTCAATATTTAAGAACTTACATAGTGTTATTACTTTAAGGTCAACTTAAGAGATAGGATAATATTTGAGGGACTAAATTAATAATTTATTAAAAGGCAAACAAAACTTAGATGCAGTACTTAGTAGTGTTGTTCTCCAATTAAAATTGATAGTGTCTTAATAATTGCTGCTTTCATTTTCATAACTGAAATCGACAGTAATTACCAAGATGTAATGTCAATTTGATAAGAAAATAGTATCAACAATGTTCTAGGAATCTAAACCATAGACATGAAAATAAAGATACTTACAAATCCCCAACCACTTTTAGTGAACTCCTGCCCAACGGTTCTGAACTTACAGTTAGTACTTGACATTAAAATTTCAATATAAGGAAGCTCATCAACAACGGCTACAACCCCTCCATCTTTTGGTCCTTTCTCAAGGGCATCAATATATGCCTCCATATTTTTCAACGTAACTATCCTTGATGGTTGTATATTGAGTTCCTCTGTCAAATACTTGCGTGCAAATGACCCTTCTTGAATTCCAATTGGTTGAGTACCCGAGATCAAGCTATCAATTCCTTCAATTTGTGATGACAGTTGTTGCACTGTGAGGATGGATGTTAAGCTAGCTGTGTAGCTTGAATTGATAATTAACACCACAAAAAGCCATATGATTAGCACCAATCTCCCTAGACCACTCACTGTGTTCTCTCCTGTGGCAGGTCAAAACAGCAAAAAACGTTTACCATGTTATGTGTCACACAAAGTAAGGATTTTCACAAGCCAAAATTGAAATTATGTGAATGAGAATTTGTGGGACACGTACTGTGTGAGAAAAACATTGTTGAGAAACTAAACCTGCAAAAGAGGAACTTATCTCAGCAAAATATGTTACTTGTTGTTAAAGCAAACCATGCATCTCCGAGTACTAGGCATGCTATGCTGGGGTTGGGAATTCAGGAAGAGACTTAATTGTTCCTCAGAAAAGAAAAGAAATGAGTGAAACATGTGAAATCATATATTAACCTCAATTCTAGCTTACAAATTACACTCGCAAATGATGGTTGCATGTCAATGGCACCCTTTGTCATGTTCCAAAAGATTCATCTAAAAAGGCTTTCAAATGGACAGAACATACTAACCAAAAGACTGTCATGAGTTGTTTCCTCGGTCTACCCCGGAACTCAGGATTGTGCCGGTGCTCAAGAATCCATACAACAGTTCCCACAAAGATAAAAAAGGCACCAGTAACACACCACATTTGAGCAGTGAAGGGCTTGAGGAAAGACCAAGGACTTGATTTGATCTCCTTGACAGGAACAACAACAACCAGTCCTGATTCCATGTAAGGTTGAGTAAAATCCAAAAACCTTGTCCTGTTTGGGACAATTGTGACATCACCAACAGCTGCATCGTAGTTCTGAAGAAGTAAAAGGCCAAATTAACATAATTATTAGAATCTGAAGAGACCTCAGCCATCCTTGGAAACACAAAATAGTATTCTTCAATCTAGATACTACATTCAAAAACTATTCTCAACCGGAATCCATGTTATAGCCAATTAGGCTGCAAAGTAGATTTAGACACTTACATTTAGTGCAACCTGACTTGCAAGGTCATCATAGCTGGGATTTCTATTACCAGGTCCAAATAATATATATTCTCGCGGGACAGGATAGGGCAACAAGTTTATGGCAGCTTCAAAGACATCAATGCAATAGCCTCTTACTCCAGGAGGGTTCTTATCTTTAGAAACAAACTCCTTGTAGCTTACTCGATTAGGAACTGCTATTCTCAGTGGCTTTCCATTGTTGGGGAATACCCACCCTCTTGGTTTAGCTGCAGTTTCTCCTGGCCATATAACACCATACAGTTGCTGGCTGCTTGTTGAAGTGTTAGGTGGTTTCTTATACAAAATTTCTGGAGTCACAACTGAGAGACCTGAGTAATTAGACCAATAACCAACTCTGCGCATGCCAGATCCACCAATATTCAAGATATCATATGCTGGATGAATTCTATTTCTTTCAATATCAAACTGAACTGTTCCAGTCAGACCAGTGAAGTTGGTGCTCAAAATTGTCTCGAGAAACGTAGGGCCATCGTTAAAAACACGAAGCGATTGTAAATGCAACATGCTTCCATTTGTGTCCTGCAACTTAGGGTCAGAGGAGAAAGATACCACACTACCTTTTTTGAGAAAAGCATCAAGAGCACGGGCTACCAACCAAACAGTATCATATGCATACAATGCATAGGAATTGAAGCTTGGAGTCTCCTTGGTTTTTAGTCTCTTCAACCTGGAGAGAAAACTCTTCTTTTCATTGGTATCAGGAGTGTGATGACGCAAAACCAAAATCCCTTGTAGGAGATTCATTGTGTTAGGATCAACCGGCTCTAATGAATCAAGTGTTGAAGCAAGTGCATCTGTCGCAATCCACACATAGCCACTGTTCATCATTCCTAACTTATCAGCAATAGAGAAGATATTCAAAAAAGTTTCAGGATTAACATGAAGAATGAAGACCCGGGACTCCATTAAGTTCACTCCATTTAACAAGTCACTGATGTCTTTCTTGAGGGCACCAGGAGGGAATGCAGCCTTGTAAGAGATCTTGGCACGTTTCTTTGACAGAGCATCTCCAAGTACTGAAATTCCATTTCTTCCATTGTCATCATCTACATAAATGGCTATGACCTCCCTCCATCTATAGTAATCAACCAAGTCTGCAATTGCATACATCTGATAATGGTCACTCTGCGTGCTGCGAACAAAATATGGGTACTGAAGGGAAGATAGAGAAGGATCTGTTGCCCCAAATGAAACAAGAGGGACATGGAGTTCATTGACAACATGGGAGATGACATGGGCTATTCCTGAGGACTGTGGACCAATGGCAGCAACCACTTCATCCTCCATCAACTGCAAAGCTACATACATGATCAAGAAAAATCAATGAAGCTTGTTAAATTCTTTGTCACACACATGCGGAGAGTATTATAAGAAAATATGTAAATGTAGTCAACATAAGTTCTATAAATTCAGTCCCAATAATATTATGGGAATAGCATAGTAAGATGTTAGTGAATGAGAATTTGGGTCAGTTTAGATAAACTTCTTAACAAGTACTTACAGAACAAGAAAATATAAGATAAAATGAACCAAAGTTCACCCATAAATTGATAAATTTAAACTAATTTATGCATCTCAACTTTTGAAGAAGGAAAATGAGAGAACTTCTAAAAAAGTTGAAATGCATAAGTTGATTTTACCTGACGAGAGAAGTTTGATTCATTTTATCTTCTTATTTTCCTTTCTTATAAGTATTTATTGAGAAAATTATTCAAATTACGCCTTTGTTCAAAATTCGGGTTTCTGTTCTCTAAATGATTGGCTATCCACTGATGTTGACACGAATAGGATTGTGATGATGTATACATTGATGTATTCGGAACCTAGTGTAGTTTTACAGCAACATAATAAGAAGCATCAGACATTTCACATGCAATGAAACCCACTGTACTGCCTAGCAGAACATGATTTAGCAAGACTGATAAGAAAGCAAAGTTATTGTGCAATGATACTCTTGAAATGAAAGACACTCAAACATGGTAATTCATAAAGTTACAAAATTGAACATAATTATACACAGAATGAAACATACCATGTGAAGAAGCGGGTCCACGAGGACAAGAAGATTATATCCATATTGCCTGAATTCTAAGGGCATGTTTACTTATCCTTAATTTTGAAGAAACAATCTTCTTTTTAAGTAAAAAGATGACCAAATAAATTAATCTAAACATGCACCAAGTAATAAAAAGGCAATGAACAAAAGCAAGAAGTCTAATTTGAAAATAAAGATTTTCCTCGAAAACAAGACCTCAAACTGAACAAAGAAACAGCATCTTAGTAGCTTCATAAATTCAAGTTTTGGCAAATACCTTCCATTGTTCCAACAAACCCACTGCAATTTGTATCATGTAAAATAACTTCCAGTCGAATGCCAGGGAGAACACTCGAGTCAGCATTAACATCTTCGAAAGCAGCCATAAGTGCAGGTTTAGCCGATCTTCCAATTATAGAATTAAGAGTAAACAGTACTCCAACTCTCAAAACTCTTGGTGCCGAAGAAGTAGTAGAGTTTGTGATGGTAGCTCTTGTCCTTCCCACCACCACCTGTGTGGGAATCCACAAGAACAAAACCAAGAGCAACAACACCCTCCCCTCAAACATTCTTCCATGCCTTGTGACCCACAGCACCTCCATTTGTGAGAAAAACCCTTAAAGTTCTTCAGTTTAAACCAGCATCAGAACTCATCACCTGTCATGTGCCAACCATTTCAGCAGCAGCACAAAGACAAACATGAGAAGGCAAGAATCATCATAACTTGGAGGAGCGAAAGACCATAATATTTTGGTCTTCAAAGTTGAAATCAACTCATTCCTATTCCTGAAGAAAGCATAAACCCCCCAGAAGACTAGATTTAAGCACCCAACAGAAACATGGCATATGGTACTATCAGCAATTTGGATTTTAAAATCCAGATATTCACTTACCCAGATGGAAAATTATGCTGTTAGCGTATCCAAATACTTTAGATTTATTAAATATATATTCTTATAAAGGTATAGTTATAAACTTATAATAAATTGTTAATAATAAGCAAATCAAGGTCAGAAATTCCAAGGTGAAAACTACCACGGAAACCATATAAATAAGTTGATGTCTTGGTGAAGACAACAAGACCCACATATATACTTAATATATTGAGAATATCGAGGAAGAAAGAATAATATTAAAATATAACATGATGCAAGAGAAACAACAAGAACAAGACAGGGAGATAAGAGTATGTAAGATTACCTCAACGCCAAACTTAAACTTATCAAAGCTTCCCAAGTTGCAACAGTTTTGAACACTTGGTAATTGTTATATATGGTGTTGGAGCATGTGATTGAAAACTGAGATAGCCCACTTCACTAGCCAAAAGAATGAAGCTATTGTTGTTTCAAGCTGAAAGCAAAGAATCATAGTCCTTTTGAAGACTAAAGAATCAAGCATTCTCTTCTCTCCACGTTAATTTCATTAAGGGTGTTACAAAATCTTTGTCTTCTCGTGAGACAGCTTTTGAGTTATTAGGACTGTTATTTCGTGAATAACATTTTTTTTTCTTAATGAGAAAAAGCGTGGCGATATCGTTGATTGTGATGGTGACGGCATAGCTAGAAAGATATATCAAATGTCTATTTTATATGGTAATAATTTTTGGTGCCACATGTTTAAAGATGTTTCCGCTGGCTAGCGGTGCACACTGTCGAGAATGACCAAACACGTTCAAGAATGTGACAAAATGACTATAAAAGGAAAATCTATGTTTTCAGGGAGAAAAAAAATCGTATGTCAATTTTATTAAATTGAAAATGCTATATAAATTTTAAATAAATGATAATATAAAAAATGTTAAAATAATAAACATAACTGAAGTGTAGATAAAATTAGAATAACCAAAACTAAATTAATATGTGCAATTACAAAGGATAAATAAGCGACAATAAGTTAAAATAAAATGAAAAAAAACGACAATAAGTTAAAATAAAATTAAAAAAACGACAATGAGTTAAAATAAAATAAAAAAAGCGACAATAAGTTAAAATAAAATAAAAAAACGACAATAAGTTAAAATAAAATAAAAAAAGCGACAATAAGTAGATAAAAAATATCTAGAAAAAATATAATATAACAGTTAAAATTTAAAATTAAAACATGTAAGCCAAAGCAAACATTATATTCATAATCCATAAAATTTGAAATGCAGTTTATAGAATTATCACATTAATTATCACTGTTATATGCACATTCATTGACTTTGCATTAATATCCAGCCAATGTGAATGTCAAAGTTGGTTCAATGAATGTGAATGTAAGAAAATTGGAAATTACCTAGCAGAAGCAAATGTGAAATGGTAAAAGAAAAGAAAAGGTTGAAATTCTTTCAACCTGAGACCACTTCTTCGGTGCATTAATTGCACCAAGTGTAAATTTCCTCTGCAAAAAAGAGGGACAGTATCACAATGGAGTGCGGACAAGAAGATATTAGAAGTCA
>NC_038248.2:36978736-37044892 GCF_000004515.6 Glycine max | reverse complement strand
TCTTAGCGAGCTGATCTCGCGCTTAGCGCATGACCTTGATTCTTGTGCTCTTCCAGATTCCCTTGTCATGCTAAGCGCGCTGAAGTTTGCACTTAGCGGTGGATGTGCGCTGAGCCCATAGGGTCCACTTAGTGCGACTGATCCTTTTAGCACTTCAAGATTTTAGCCTCTTTTGACCTAAAATTATACAAATTTTATCATTAGATCACATGGGAGATACTCTTAAGACAGCTATTCTCACTCTACAAGATTTATATACAAATTCCTACAAAATAACTATAAATTGGGGAACTATACAAGTTTTAGAAAATGTTTTCTATACAAAAGTTTGTCATATAAGACGACTAACAAACTCCCCCAAATTTACATATTTGCTTGTCCTCAAGCAAAGAAAGAACAATTCACTTGTTCTCAAGTGTAAATATACAGTGGTTAATCAAAGTGGTGTTTGTTTCACAAAAAAATTTAATCATATGAAATGTATATCATGGAATGCTTCAATCAATGTCACTTCACAATACATGCAGCTTTTCAAAGATAGGAACATATGTAATAGAGTCACAACTGAAACAAGCTAGTAAGAATGATATATATCAAGGAAAGATCATCAACCAAAACCTCACAGTCGTTATTTCACTCAAGCACAAGTGTTTAGGCTCATTCCTTCATAAACAACTAGCATAAGTCCTAAATTTTGCATTTCATGTCATACCATACAGAAATAACACACAATATGATCTGTACTCTTTATAGCTTGTAGTTACAGATCTAACGGGGTATAGTAAGTGCTGTCAGTTTATATATATATATATATATATATATATATATATATATATATATATATATATATATATATATATATAGCATATTAGTCTAAAATAATTTATTATTTCGTTTATATAAATTAAAATTAAAATAATATACACATTTTAAATTATATTAAAATATGAATTATTTGATTAATTTTTTTTTAATTTTGATAAAATTTGATACATATGATCTTGATAATATATAGATATAATTCAACGGTTGAATCAATAAAAATCATATTTTATATAAAATTATAAAAATGATATAATAGTTGTCAAAGTTATACGGTGTAATTTGATTTCTCCTTAAGGAGAGATCAAATTATATTGATGTAACTTTGACAACTATTATGTCATTCTATCTATAATTTTCAATTGGATAATATTTTCTTAAAACATATGTTGGATAGATTGTTCCTTTCACATGAATCATATATGCAAAATTTCATATTAATAAAAAATCATTTGTTATTTCGTTCATATAGATTAAAATCGACATAATATAAACATTTTAAAATATACTAAAATATAGAACATTTGATCACCTTCTTCTTGTTCAATTTTGACAAAATTTGACATAGACAATCTTAGTAATATGTAGATATAATTCAATGATTGAATCAATATAAATAACATTTTATATCAACTTATAAAATAGTGTAATAGTTGTCAAAGTTACACTGATGTAATTTAATCCCTCCTCTTATTGTATTTCACAAAGAAAGATGATTGTGTCATCAAATACTCGAAAATATATTATTGTCCTTATAGAATTTGAATTATTGTTTTACTCATTTGCATCAGAAGGCACACTTGTTGTTTGTGCAAAGTGAAAGCTTGGTTAATGGATGAAAAAGGTTCATTGTCGGCATTGTTAGGCTTCCTTTGTGATGCAAACATTGTCTAAGGTGGAATATACCTTTTAGAAAGTTGTCAAAGGCCGAAGCTAGTGTACTATGTCTTGATCTAGATCTTATGCTTATCCGTCGTTCTCTGAATCTAAGCTTTGTTTGGTTCGTTTTGTTATTTTCTGTATTGGTTGGTCTTGTGTATTTATTATCCTATCATCCCTTATGTCCATGTTAATTTAAAGGAAAACATGCATTATATAATGTTTCCCCGTAAGGTGTTTTCAACATTGCGTTTATAGTGGATATCTTTTGCATAAGAAAAGGCATACATTTTTTGTTGTATTATTGAGAATGATTGAATCTGAAGAAGTGGTTTGGTTTGTTTATTTTGTTGTTGGTTTTTGTGGTATGTTGGTTTTAGTTTTGTGATAATGTTCCCTGTTTGTTGTACGAGCTTAGCATGCTAACACGTTTTCTACCCTAAATCACACTAACCATAACCCTAACTCCACTCATCAACATAACCCTAAACCATAACCATAACGCCAAGCCCTAAAACCTTAAACTGTAATCTTAAACCCTAACCCTAACCATGAACATAAACATCAACACTAAACACTAACCATAAATTGTAATCTTAAACCCTAAGCCTTAACCATAAACATAAATATGACCTTAATGACAACCCTTAACCCTAACCCTGATGACAAACTATAATGCTAACCATGAACCCTATTCCTACTAATGAATACCAAATCCTAACCATGACCATAAACCTTACTCATAACCTTAAACCATAAACCTTCACCCTAACCTTAATAACCTTTAACCATAAACATTATACCTTAACTATAACTATAACCCATAAACCCTCGTCCTAACCTTGAACATGAAACCATAACCTCCAATGTAACTCCAAACCCTCGCCCCTATCCTTACATGAGACCACAACAAACAAAACTTTCTAAACATCGAAGAACTTTAATACATGTTGAGTTCACCCTAACATACATCTACCCCTTAATCCAAGCAACCACAACAACCCAACATCTGCTAAACATCGAAATATAGCAAGACAAGTAAAGAGTCAACCATAAAACCAAAACATCTTTCACCATAAATCCTAACCTCCATGGGTATCACAAAGCTACCCATAATCCTAACCTGCTAACATGAAACCACATCAACATTAGCCCAACAATTAAACTCAAATTTCAAGTTTACCCTTTTTAAACTAACCCTAATAACATAACCCCCATTAAATATCCTAGTTGCAAAGTAATCAGACATACAACATAACCCCCATTAAATATCCTAGTTGCAAAGTAATCAGACATACAACATAACCCTAACCCTTCCATAAGTACTCAACATTTTTCTTGAACTAAGCAAAACCTAATTTTGTATAAACAATATAGTTTTTGAAGATCTATACTTTTAATAAAGGCCACTACAAAACATTCTTACTCATAACTCCTCTCATTCCAACCACATTTTTCTCATGAACTATTGTATTTCACTTTCATGACATGCTTTGTTTTTTAACAGAATCCAACATTTCCCTTTTTCACCAATAACTCAAAATCAATATTTCATTTTACTTTTAAAACCACAAATTATACATGTTTATAGTTTTTATTTTTTTTAAAATTATTCTAAATTGTAATATTGTAGTTTTTAATTCAAAATTCAAACTCTCAAATTTTTTTAAATATATAAGTAAGATACTCTTGTCAAATTTTCACTATATAAATAATTTTGTTAATATTAACTATCTGCATGAAAAAAAAAGCAATGAAAATCTATAACCACCTTACCTTAAACAATATTTCTTTCGTTCTAGATTATATGACATTTTAGAGGAAAAAAATTATTTTAAAATATATCTTATTTTACAAAACTAATGCTGCATTAAATATTTTTTTCAAAAAACATCCTTAATCAATAATTAGTGGGAATAAAACATAGGAAGAGTAAATGAATTATTAATTAAAAAGAAATAATATATTAGGAAGTTATGTAATATTTTTTTAAAATTCAACAAATTAAGTACATTCTTTAATAACTGTGTCAAAATCTTAAATGTAATATAATTTTAAACGAAGGGAGTAGAAAATAAAGAATTAAAAAAATTGTTTACTTTATTGGTCACTATTTTTTTTAACTAAGAACATTACCCATAGTTAGAAGTGTTCATCGATTAAATTAGTTTGGATTTAAGGCAAAATCAAAATTGAATTAATTATAATTAGTTTAGTTCAAAATTAAAATATAAAAAAATTATAATTACCCATTAGTTCGCATTTAACTTAAAATCAAAATTGAATCAGTTATAATTAGTGTAATTCAAATTTAAAATAAAATAATTAATTAACCAAAACACTCTGAAATAATTTAATTAGCTTGATTTAGTTTGTTGAGTTCATTGAATTAATCTCATCCGATGAAAATCTCCTACCATTAATTTTTAATAAAATTATTTACGTGTGCGATGTTCCCAAAAAAATTAATAGAGTTCAAGAAAGAGAAAATGTATTGATTTTATATTTAATTATTAATGTACAATTTGTTTAATGCGATGTTATCAACACATTTCAGTTATCGACTTTAAAATGTGTTTAGACGATATATTTATGGAATATGAAAATGACATTATATTTTAAAGTTAACACATTGAAATGTGTTGAGAACATATGAGTTAAAGAACAAAAATAGGTAAGCATTTATATAAAAATCATAAGAGAATGTTTTAATGATTGCGAATAATATAATTTTTTGTCTTTTGATAAAAATATTTTTATTTTAAGTTTCTTAAAGATATTAGTTAATATCTTTCTTTAATTAATATATAATTCACTTAAAAGTTAATAAATTGAAAAACTATATTTTAAGAAAAGACTACGAAAGGAATCAATAATTTTCTTTTCTTTTCTTTCTGGTTAGTTCTTATCAGAGCAGCTCTCATCTTTGACCAAATATTGTAAAAATAAAAAAATAAAAACTAAAAAGAAACTTTCAGTAAATTATACATTCTAGTGGACGACTCGAAACCTTCTCAATCAACCAATTCATGATAATCGTGTTTACACAGCGCAATTAAGCTTGTTCCACTAAACTTTAGTTGATTTAACAAGTGTTTGATACTTATCCATTTAGATATTTAATTGTTTTTAAATGTTTAAATACTTCCTCTTTACTTAAATATAAAATTCTTTTTTCAATTTTATTTTTCTCTTTTTATAATTTTTTTTCAAGTTATCTTTTGTATTAATTATTTTTTTACCCAAATATCCTTAATTACTTTAATAAATGTTATATACTAAAAAGATAAATGTATTATCTCTTGATAAGGATTAGATAAAAAGATTAACACATATTAATTAATTAAATGGAAAAAAAATTATGAATCTCAATAATTTAAAAAATAATTTTAACAAAATAATATAAATTGTTAATAAATTTAATTACTAACTATGTTAACCATCTTAAAGGATGTAATTAGTTTAAAAAGTCTTTTATTAGAGATGGAAGGGGTATAAAGTATTATAGTTAAAAAAAAAAAGATAATAATATTATGGGTTAAACATAGATATTTCATAGTTTCCTCTAGCCTTCATAGAATGTGTTACAACTTGAGTATTGAGGAACATGTAATAACATACTTTATAACATACTCATCTAAACACATTATTTTTTATTGGTTAAAATGTATAAAAAAATTATAAAATTAAGAGAGAAAGTTATTAAATGAGATATGAGATCTACTGAAATTTTGTAACTTTCATTACATTTCAATCAATAAAAAAGAGTGTTCAAAAGAATATATTAGAGGGTGTAACTCTATCATTTTGTCTTTCTTAAATTTTGGGTGAACTTTAAACTTGTCTTACCTTATAAGAAATGTTTAATATATTTTAAGGGAATTGATTCCTAAAGTTTAATTTATACTAGTTGGCCACACATCGATTTTTATGATTGTAACATGTAAGCTAGGCTGTTTAAAATTGATGAAGAATTAAGTATATATATATAATTAGCTTATTTTCATCTTCAAAATACTTTTAATCAATATCTTTTTCAGGAAGCTTTAAAGAATAATAACTTCTTTAAAAGTAATTATTGTAAAAAAAAATGCACTAATGGCAGCCACTCAAGCCTATTGGTTTCTAATCTAGGGTATCTTTCCTCTTTTTCTTTTTCTTTCTTTTGCTTATTCGATTAGAAAATATTTATGTGTAATGTCCCTGCTTTTTAAAGTAAAGTTGATTTGTGCACTCGCTATGGACACAAGAGGTGGGTTACAAGCTCACAAATAAATCGACTTTAAACAATCCCGACATGGATCCATTTTTAGTATTTAGTGCAAAGAAAGCAGAAAATGACATAAATATCTCTTTCAACAAAGATCTATTACTCTTTTTTTTTCCAGCCGCCATAATAAATATCTCGCACATGTAAAAAAATAATTAGAGTAAATTAAACCTCCTTGTTTCATCGATATTAAACTAGGCAACCATTCTCTTTATTTTAAAAAATATTTATTTTTCTCATCTTTTTTAACCATATTATATCTTTATTAAGGATTTATTGATCACTTTTAATAAAACTTCTCTCTACTTATATTTTTTATTTATAAGGGTGTACCTTAAAGTCTCGTTTAAAATATTCAAGTTTAGTTTTACTCCGACAAACATAATATCTCTTATCCTAAAAATGAAGCTAAATGTTTGTTTTGTTTGTCTCATTTAAAAAGTTAATATATAGATGTGGTCAGATATTAAATATAAATATATTTTTTAATTAGAATTTAAACCTTGATTTGTTAAATTGTGAGAACTAACTTTTTCGATTAGATTTAATAGTTTGTCGATGCAACTAATTTTGAACTTCTATTATTAAGTTTATAATTTTCGGAAAATAAAATAAAGATTTTAGATCAAATTAATATAGTAGATGTATTTAAAACTTTATTTGTATTTGTTTGAAGAAAGTAAGTGCGTTACACGTAAGTTCATGATGTGACGATGAGGGATTGCAATATGACAGAAGTTCTTATACGACTATTAAGGGGTAATCACATTTGTTTACATCTAATGAGATGGTAGCATTAGAGTCAGAAGCAATTAGGTAAGAAAAATTAAACTAATATAAGCTAATATGTTATAAGTGCAAGAAACATTATTATTTAACAAAGGGAAAAAAGATGAACCAAGTTGTATTGTCAACAAAAGACAGAACAAAACTTCAATTAGGTAAGACTGAAGTCGCCGGTTGGGACTCATGTAGTTGATTACATTACTAGATAATTTCATAATTTGCATAGCTTTAGTTGTTGCCCCAAGATTTCCCCACAATCGTGTTTGATGCTAAGTTTGACTCTTTGGAAGTCTTTGGCTCATCTATCAAACATAATTATTAATCAATCAAAAATCACTAATAACATTTCTCTAAAAATACGTATCGATTGAATGATAATATAAAATTATTTTATAATATTATAATCTATTTTCTCTAAAATGTATGCATAGATTAATTTAACAATAAATTTATATTAGAAAGTGCATTTTTTATTAAGATGTGTGAAAATGATTTTTCAATATTAAAATAAACAGACAATTAATAAATGCTAGAAGTACATATCCGTAAGGTCCTTCTGGCTAGGGAGGTGGACTTCAATTTTTAGATCAAGTCGCAAGTATTAAGTGTTAGCAGTTTGTACTTTCTAAATTTTTTGTAAGAAATTAGAAGGATCAAATCATTAATATTTGATTAATCGAATTAATAACAAGTAATGGGATAACAGCTGCCAAAACTTTTAGTCATGTCAGGTGTACAGATCATTAGCACTCAAATTTCACAACACATTACAATTGATATGAGTAAACCATCTTAAGCATCATGATGTCCATTTGACTATAAAATAAAGACTTATGATAGAAGAAAAAAACTAGTACTACAAATAATGTACAAGACTATCATTATTGTCACTCTACAAAGATATATTGCTATCAGGTATCATATAAACATCTTAAGCAAACTGCCCAAATGACAGCAGTTTACTGAAATCTACCACTTTGAGCCCTCTTGCAACACAACCATAATAATTATCTCAGTTGGGGTTGTGATGATTGTCACATTGAGTGAACATTTTCTTGATGGCCTCTTCCTTCTCATCAATGAAGTTAAAGAAGTTAACAACAACCTGGGAACAATGAATGCCCGATGGTTCTGTGGATGAAGAAGCAACATCTTTTTGTCTTTGTTTGAAGCGGGCATATTGGCGAATCATTAGCAGCAGAAACAGTGCAAGTGCAACAAGCAAGACAATACCGCATGAGAGATACAGACCCCAAAAGCTAATCAAGTGAAGCTGGTCAGGCTTGGAGTTGCTTGTCCTATCTTCAGCACAACCCATTTTACAGAACCACTTCTCATGTATCTTACGGAGATCTCCATTCTCAGAGAGTTTCAAAATTGCTGTAGACATGTCATAGGCAAGAGGAGACTCTCTCTGAAAAGCCTGGTGTGTTGTTATAAAATGTCAGGAAATGCCAAGTATAATATAGAACATAAATAAATTAACAGACAATTTTCATGATGTCCTGTGTTCAAAACCAAATGACAAAAAATGCAATTCTGGATTGTTGTATTAGCAAGCACTACAGGCCATATCAAGCAAGTCTTTGGATCATATAAGAAAGGTACCACAAAGATAAGCTTTTATTTCAAAATATAGTTCTAAGAATTTTGAAAACCATACTTCCATTTAGTTGGTTAAAAGATATAATAGGCATGTTGCTTCTACAATCTACTTATCACTACTATGGGGAAATCAGGAGCACTTTATTTTAATCACGGATACAATAATATCTAATCACTTACAAATCCCCAACTGCTTCTGGCGAATGGCTGTCCAATAATACCAAAATCAGTTTCATTTGACAGAAATAACTCAACATATGGAAGCTCATCAATGATAGCTGCCACCCCTCCACCAGATGGCCCCTTCTGAAGTGCTGTAGCATATTCCTCGGGGGAGCCTAGGGGAATAAGTCTTGATTTTGATACATAAAGATTATCTGTCAGATAGTTGTAAGCAAATGATCCTACTTGGTATCCGATAGGCCAGTTACTTGCAATCAAGCTATCAATTCCAGTGATGGGCGATGAAAGCTGCTCCACTGTAAGAATTGAAGTCAAGCTCGCTGTATAGCTAGCCGTGATCACCATCAATAGAAAAAGCCAGACTATCATCACCATTTTAGAAAGTGAGCTTACGGTGTCTTCCTCTGATTTCATGACAAGGTGAAAGATTATCAGAATGCATAATGCAGGTCCCACAAATATCATTTTCACCAATATAATTATGAATGCCAGAGAAAAGATTCATAACCATTCATGTTTTCCTTTGTTGATTTTACATTTAAACTATATGGTATTATGCAAATGGATGCAAAACTGACAGCAGGGAATGATATACTCAATTTGACAGGTTTATATGTGCATACCATAAGTAAAAAATACAATGGATTAGCATTCTTGCATGGAGATACTATTAAATAAAGTTTTTATGTAGATGTTACAAATATGTACTTAGCGCAAATTGACTAATAAAATAAAATTTTAAAAAAAAAAAGCACAAACAAAATTAACATTTTCACAACAAATTAGCAACTAGCTCTTATCTAAATCTTATAGAGTTTACTATTAAAACTTACAAAAAGTGAGGGGGCAATGGATATTAGCTGACATTATTTGGTTGACTCATTGAGCCCATGGATTTTACAAAAAGTAAATTATATCATGACCTTGAGAAAGAAAAAGAAAAGAAAGGAACTATTAGACTATGGAGCCAAATGTTTTCTTACGATTTTTCTTAAACAATGTTGAGAGGCTGAACCTGAAAAACAAATGACAACATGGAGTTAGAATCTACAACACAAGATCAACAGGGGATCTAATACTGCATCAAAGTTTATAAACTAAGTGTAAAAAGGTAACCAAATCACACTAATAGTAGTTCATCAGAAAGAAAAAAAAAAAAATATATATATATATATATATGCCAAATTGCATAACTTAACTAGAAAAGCTTACATTAACATTGTCACAATTTGCTTCTTAGGAGGACCACGGAAGTCATTATTGACTCGGTGCTCAAGAATCCATATAACAACTCCAACCACCAAAAATGATGCAGCAGTGGCACACCACATATCTGCCGTAAATGGTTGGAGGAACACCCAAGCATTTGATCTTGCTTTGTTGATAGGAGCCACTATGACAAGGCTAGAGGATGCAAAAGGCTGAGAAAAATCCACAATCATTGTACGATTTGTCACAATTGCAATGTCTCCAACAACTGCATCATATACCTAAACCAAATTTCAAGCATAACAAAGTTTTAAAAAACAAATAAAATTCAAATAAGTAATAAATGTAAAATAGCCACCTATATAAAGCACCTAAGAATTATCAATTTATCTTATATTGGATAACACTGAACAGAAACCAATAATGCCAATTACAATTTTTCAATTTCTTTTCCCTTCTTTACTCACATGCAATATCCACCCAAGAAAACTACACAAAAACAAAAAGAAGGAAAGGTAAAATTGTACAAACGTTTGAGTAAGAAAACACATAATATTATGTCGGCCATCTGAATTTTTACATGTAGCATAGCTGTTTTCTGTAAAACACAGTCTGTCAATTTATAAAAACAAAGATTAACCAATTTTGAGTAGATAAACATGAATTAACCAGTGTTGAGAATATTTCCTTTTTCATTGTGTATCACTTACATTTTCATCAACCATTTTCACAAGTGCATCATAATTGGGATTTGCTTTACCGTTCCCAAAAGGCTTGAATACAAAAGGAACTTCATATGGGATAAATTCTAGGGCTTTCTTGAAGACATCGATGCAGTACCCCTGAATTTGATGACTATCTGGCAGTTCAGTTACGAATTCAACAAAACTTGCTCTTTTTGGCACTCCAATTCTCAGTGGCTTGGTATTATCAGCAATCACCCAGCCACGAGGTCGATCGGTAATTCCACCGGGCCAAGTAATATTTCCAAGCTTCTGATCTTGGGAAAACCTGTTATATTTCCGTTTTTTAAGAGCTGTATGGGGTACAACTGAAAATCCTGAATTATTAGACCAAAAACCAACACCTTTAATTCCCATCTGATTGACATTTATAATATCATAACCACCACTTACAATACTTCTGTCAGAATTAAAATGAAGTTGGCCACTCACACCAGTAAAATTTGATTGTAATAATATGTCGACAAGATCAGATCCACCAGCAAAGATTTTGAGCTTGTCAAGCTGAATACCAATTCCTACCATATGAGATAAGTTATAGTTATCAGGAAACGAGAAGGTAATAGTATTGTGTACTTTGATGAATATATCAATTGCACGTGCAACTGCCCAAACTGTGTCATAAGCATAAATTCCATAAGAGTTCAAACTAGTATTTGCTAATCCTTCTTTTTGCATTTCTATCCATCGAGAAACAAAAGCTTTCTTTTTGCTGGAATCTGGAATGTGTTGACGAAGACCAACAACCCCATGGAGAACACTGAAAGAGGTCTGATTCACAGGAGATAATGAATCTAGTGTAGCTGAGAGCCAATCCGTGACAAGCCAGACATAATCCTTGGCCATCATTTGAAGATTATGGGCAATGGAAAAAATTCTCAATCTCGGATCAGGGTTGACATGAACAACATACACACGAGGACCAAACACTTTGGATTGATTGAGCAAGTTAGTGAATTCATCCAAATCAAACTTAATACTTAAAGGCAATTTATAAGAAATTCTCAATCTCCTTTTTTCAAGCTCATCTCTCAAAGCAGATACTCCATTTCTTCCATAATCATCATCCAAGAATACAACAATGACCTCTTTCCATCCATGAAAGTCAATTAGATCAGCCATTGCAGTCATTTGTGCCAAGTCACTTTGTGTAGTTCGAATGAAGAATGGAAACTGGAGGGAGGACAGGGTTGGATCGGTGGCAGCATATGAAACAAGAGGAACTTGGAGAGCATCAGCAATTTGAGAAACCGTGTGAGCTACGGCAGATGACTGTGGACCAATTATGGCTGCAACCCCTTTCTCAAGTACCTGAAAAGCTGTATAATGAGAATATTTAATTCAGATAATGTAAATTACAAGTACCCCCAAGTTTAAATTTGCAAATTTTACATCAAAATGATCCAATGGACAATGTTTGTGGACTGTCTGACCGAGATAAAGGTCAGCTATGTAGGTCCTTCAGCGGACCCAACCCTAAGAATGCAGTCAAGTAAATCTTTAACGAGTACAATACTCAGGCCAAGTTCACCGCCCTAGACCAGCCGACACCGCGGGCTGAACACTGCAGCTATCTTATTCTACTATACAATTATCACGGGGCCAGAAAGTCCTGTAAGTCTCAAACCCATAGGCCTAGACCAAAAGAGATTCTAGATTCTAGTGTTGTCTCACACGTGACTGAGGTGCAATAAGCATCACTACCCCTCGAATGTAAGAAAGGCACCATACACACCATCCCTTGAAAAAGGTGGGAACCATTAGAAGACGGTTAGAGAATACACTCCATAAAAAGGCTTGCTGAGGCTTATTGAGATTTTAACTGACTTTAGAATTCTCAGTGAGTGTGTTCTCAAGCATGAACAGTTTATAAAGTTAAGTTCAAGTTTTAATAAACCAGTGCATCAAAACGAGGAAACAACATGTACTGTAAACTCGGAATACGATAAGCTGTCGCTAGAAATCCAAAACATGAATCATCATAGAAAACGATGCTGTATCATAATAATAAGCCTATTACCAAGGATGATTAAAAGTAATATGCATAAGAAAACAATCAAACTTAAAAACAAAATTGGGATTAGCTGAGAATTAAAGAAGTAACAAGTCAATAACATCAGAAACTAACAGAATTCAAGCTTAAACTCAGAAACGGCAAAAGGGCAGGGATTTATATTAATATTTTGCAATTCTCACAACAACAATAACAACAAAAAAGTGATGAGGTTGAGGGTTGGCACCTCCAATTGATCCCAGAAAGGCATTGCACATGGCATCCTTCATAATCAAGTTGAGTTTGGTTCCCTTGAGAACTGTGGGGTCCTCATTGACATCAGAAATGGCCATTTCCATAGCCGTCTTCGCAGCTCTACCTATGACAGTGTCGAAAGCAAAAACCGCACCAATGTTCACACTGCCAGGCCTTCTGCTGTGAGCAACACCACATATCCAAATCCATGTGACAAGTTGCAAAAACATAAATTTCTTCATGTTTGACCCCCAATTTAAAGTCAACCCACCAATTTCTTCACCGTAAAGACCCAAACTTGCTGACACCCAGTTTCCAAAAGCGCCAAAACATGGTTGAAATAGAAGAAAGATTGCAAATTTCTGGGTGCCCAGATGAGTTTGGTTGGAAAAGCAGAAATACAACGATGCCCTACAGCATAAAGTTGTTTAGCTATTGACGGGCATTTAATTCAACCCAATCACTGCCACTGGTCTAAAAGAAAGGTGCCATTCTATTCCAAGAGAGTATAGTATTGGATAAAGAAATATTGGGAAATGATGGGTAGAATAGAGAGAGAAAGTGAAGAGAGGTAGCATACCACATACTAAAAATACTACTACAAACTAGGAGTGGATCCTGTGCAACACTGATTTTTAAGTGACAAAAAAAAAGGGCAAGAGAGAAATGCAACACTGATTTTTACGTTAAAAAAAAGTAAAAGAAAAAAAAGGCAATAATAGAGTAAAAAAAGTATAATTATCTGACGGCTGACACATGATAACAGTTGAACAATTTTATTTAAATATAGATAAGATAAAGTATTATTTATACATTAAATTTTGAGAAATGTCTTTAGCATACTTTTTCTTGTTATTTTCCATTTTTATCTCAAAAAAATTAGTTTCTCCCATTTTAGATTAAGTATCTTCCATTTCTTGGTTTATTTAGTTAATAATATTAAATTTCTTAATAGTTTATATTATTTTTAAAATTATTAAGATATATTATCGTATTATTTTTATTTAATTGATTAATATATGAAAAGAGAATAATTGTAATAGAACTTGTTTTTGTTAATTTATGATTAATCATGTTTTTCAATCTTCGATAGAAATATTTTATTTTATTATTTTATAATATTTATAGTTTATTGACTAAATGAAATAATTATTATAAAAAATTGCTTCATAAATATTACTATTATTTAATAAAAAAAATAATATTGGTAGTTGATAATGGTAAGTGAGATGAGAAATGTTGTGGGGTCACTGTGTGTAGTTTTGCTTTTCTCTCTCACCAAAAAAAAAAAAAACAAATGAGTAGTGTGAGAATGAAACTCTTATGAAATGAGCACAAAAAATGATTGGTAGAAAGCACGGCGTATGATAATCAAGACGGTTGATATCAATTTTTTCCTCCCGTTAAGGTCATTTTTTTTTTTGTATTTATGTTGCATTTATTTCACGTCTTTTTCACATTTTTTTTAGGTCTTTTTCACATTTAAAATCGTAACAAAACAAGATCCAAAAGGACTAATGATCAACATAGTAGTACTCCCTCTAGTCTCCATAACTTTTTTTAATTGTCAGATTTTTAATTAAAAAATTCTATTTATTTATAGTTTATGAAGTTTAAAATCACATTAATTATTTTTTATTAATTATATTTTTATCTATGTATTTATGTGGAATATCAAATACTTTTTTGAACGTGGACATATGTTAATTTTCTCAGCTTTTTAAAATTTATTAAAATTTGTTATTTACTTATTTCCTTTATGAATGTAGATTTGCTGTGATTTAAAGATTTAAATCCAACAATTTATAATATATTGAATTTCTATAGTCTTAAAAGTTATAAGTCTTCAAATAAATCGGTGAATGCTGTTTTTATTGTGAGAAATTGATTTCCCCAACATCGTAAAGCTATAGTCTTAAAAAAAATTGGAGAATGGCGTTTTTTATTAGTATGATGTAGTCACATTTCAAAAAAATAGTGTGATTTAGTTTCATATAAAAAAAAAAAAAAAAATAGCATGATGTAGTCTACTGGCCTGTCACAAAAAAGTCTCATATGCTTTTTTTCTAGCCAAAAAATCTCTATGAAGAAGAAAGCACGTCTTAATTATCATTACACTAAACTAGCTAATAATAAAATTTATATAAATATTAACTATAAATATTTTTTTTGGGAGCCTAACGTAAGAGTTTGGGGTTTGTTGGTCAGCCTTGTGTATTGGTTAGTAGCGAAAAATTATTAAGTTAATTAACTTATTAAACTATAAATATTTAATAAATTATTTGTTAAAATAATTGGTAAATATAAAGTGATAAAAATAAATGTTTATATGAAGTTTTATATAAGGATAAAAATAATAGATTTCTCTACCAAAATATAAAAGTGCGAGCCTTTTTTATTGAGAGATGTTAATTGTTAACTTTTTGTTAAAATGTTAACGTGAGAAATTTAAACTCACGATATTGTTCTCTCTCCTCTTTTTAATGACACTAATAAAAACCACTCAAAAAGCAGAAACGCGAACCAAATTGATATTTTTTTTATTTGATCCGATTCATTTATTGTCAAACTGTGCGGTTCAGATTATGGTTTATGTCTACAAATCATAATTATTAAAATATTTTTAGTTGCATGTAATAATAGTTAGTATTCATATTTTTTTAATGTTTTCATACTCTTCAATTTTGATTATAGAACTAGAATGACAGTAATACTAACTAAAAATATATTTATCAATACAATATATGTTAATTAATATCACCAGTTTTTTTAATGTTTGTTAAAAAGAAGGTATATCAAAAATGATAATTGTCTACTTTTTTTATGTATTTTATGAAATTTTCGTAGTGATGCTTTTATAATTATTAGAGAAAATAAAACAAAAAACGTTTATTCAAACTAAATAAATATTAATTAGTTAACTCTAATTAACAATGAGCATTTGAAAACTATCATGCATCATATTGATAAATTTGTTATTTTTTTGTTATTATATTTATTAATTACAGATAATATATAATATAATGCCTAGATCTAATTTTGGCTATTGGGTAGTTAAATTGATAAAATTTTGATATATTTTTATTATAGAATGTTTGGCATATTAATAAATTTTATAAATTCTTATAAATAGATTTTTTAATATAATTTGATTTAAAAGATGATGAAAAAAAAATTCTATTAGAATAATTATTCAAATAAGAATCACAAATATTGATCTAAATCAAATCATAAATGATTAACTTGTTGATTTGATTCGGATTTAACATTAAATATAAAACCGAAACATGTATAATTTTAATGTCTAGTCTGAATAATTTTTTACACAAAAATCGAACCAAACCGTGAAAGCTCTGGCTGTAATTGTAAGTGATCTTGTACTTTTTTTTCTATGGATAAGAAAAAAAAATATTTCTCTACCAAAATGCTTTGACCGAATACACCCGTTAAGTAATTTCCAGTTTTGGATGAACAAAATGAGCCTCAGCTTCAACACCAGCCCTACTTATAAGTGGGTTTTATCAGCATAAACCGTTTAGCTAAAATTAATGCGACCACGCATGACTGCATGAGATAGCTCAAATGACTTACAAAATTTACAAAGAGAATATATATATATATATAGACAATTTTAGTGAAGAATTAGGACTTGTAAAACCTTTTTTGTAAAAAAGCTTAATATAATAATATATGTTGTGAAATTTTTATAAGAGTTTGACGGGGAAATACATATATAATTATATATATTCGAACCTTATAATTCTTAGCCGGAACTCAACATATTTGAAGCCTAATCGTAAATACTTTTTTTTTCTTGTTAAATTTAATATTCAATTATTTTTTATATTTCTTGAAATCAAAATTCTAAATTAAGTTTTTATAAACTATAGAATTTATTATTGAACTTGAGTATATAATATACTATTTTGTTTATTGATTCATTTGATTAAAATTGCTTTTAGAAAAGCCATATAGTGTTTTGATGTCAAATTGTAAGTGACTGTCATTAATGTTTTCTTTAGTAGAGTAGAAATAATGATGAAGAAATAGGGAAGAGATAGAAGAAATAAGTGAGAAATAAAAGGAAAAGTTGTTTGGCTGTATGAAAATAGGTGGAGAGGGGAATAAGAAGGTGTGGAGCTCACACCTCTTAATTTCCCTGTTAAATTGCAGAAATGGAATGAAGGAAATTCATGAGGCAAATTTTTGGGATTCAAAATAGCATTATTGTTAGTAGTTGCTCGAAATCACCACAAATTGAGCATTTTAGTGACAATTTTTAGTGTTATAGGAGGTTTAAAACCACATAAAACATATAGTTTTTTTAAAAAAAATATATAATGAATTTTCATGTTCTCATAAATAATTATGTTAATAAAAAATCAAAGGATTTTTTTTATTCTTTTTCCATTTCTCTTAAACCAAACACTTCTAAATTCACAATATTCCTTATCTATTTCCATTTATTTATTTTTCTCTTCTCTATTTTCATATACTCTATTTTCTTCTTCTACCAACATACCATAAGAAAGAAGGCAAAACAAATAAAAAATAAATAAACAAACTTAAGACTTTGACAATGATAGCTTGTTGCCCAGGCTCTCCTCAGATATTTTAACCACATGACACAAGATATCGTCGACTTAAGATTCTAAGACAACCTTCGCATCTTCAACATCAAAGGTGGAGTCTTCCTATGAAAAGAAATATTCATAAGATGAAAAGATGCATATGTGTCAATACCCAAGTAATCTTTCTTCTTGGATGATCTCCCATTTATTCGTAGGCAAACATCCTTGCAAGAAAACGATATACTGTCTTGCTTCTTTTATGGAGAAATTATTAGATGGTATAATCTAAGGATGAAACTATGTGTTCCTTTACAAGGACAGTCGCATCCTAAAAAATGAAAACGACTTATTATTTCTTTTTTACCCTCGTCCCTCCTCCAATATTGGGCCCTTAAAAGATAGGCCCATTTGCTTGTGATTTGTGGGACAATTGATCAATTTTTATATTTTTCTTTAAACTTTCATTAGATTTGATTTTAAAATAATAATTAGTAGTAGAAGCTAGTGAAGGCTTCAGCTCGGCTTGAGTTGAGTACCCAATGTTTGAGCTTGACGCATTACCTGTTATAGGCTTTTTTCAAAGGTTCTTCTCGGCTTACATAAAAGTCTGGTTTGGCCTACGGGTCTATTTAAAAGCTTGTTTAAAGACGTCTTTGATCAATTAATTATTTTAAAACCTAGTGAAATACTAACTGAAAAAAAGAAACTTATAAAATTTTATATAAGTAATGTACAAATCCAAAAATAATTGATAAACAAAATCATATTTTATTCAAGTCGTTAAAACACAGTATATCAAAAGAAAATGAAAAAAAAAACACAATATTAAAAAATGTATGGATTAGAAATGAGTTTGACCTTTTTATTTAAAAAAGCTTTTTAAAAAGCTTGAGCTTGGCCTTGTAGTAAACAAGGCAAGCCGAGTCGAGCCTTAAATAGGCCGAACCAAAGGCCCTTGACAAGCTGTTCGACTCATTTCTATCCTTACACGCAAGCCTTAACGAAAGAGCTCCCTACATGAAGAAAGGGTTAGATATTAAATGCATTCAACAACCCTCTTCTTCTATCAGACAAAGACAACATATACTTGAAAACATGATCTATACAAAACAAAAAGCTTTTAAAGAATTAGTTAGTTGATTATGTGCAAATATTTCTTACCTTCTTCTTCAACCAGTCTTTCTGATTATTCTTGTAAGATTTGAGAAATCTCTCAAAACACTTTGAACATTTTGAGAGAAAAAGACTAAGTGTTTAGATTGTTTATACGTCTATAAAACAATTTTGTGTTAGTCTCTAAGCCATCATTCATCAGAAATCTTGTCTGATTTGTTTAGAACTAACAGTGACTTGATAGGAAAAATATATTGAGTGTTAATCAAACTTGGGATAAAGTTTGATTTATAAGAGATAGAAATGATTGTGACATATTACTTATAACTCATGAATAATTATAAGATAAATTGCATTATTCGAAAGTTTATTTCTAAAGAGTTTTTGAGATAAAGGTTGTATTTCTTTCTTACAAAGTTGTCCATGCAGACAAAAAAGACTATTGTTTTCAAAAAGAACTAAACTAATATTATAAATCACAATTCAATCTCTCTCTTTCTTATAATATTTGTCTTTAATAATTATAATATATATATATATATATATAATGTAGATATTGATTAAAACTCTCAACTCATGATAACTCCATACTACCCAATAATTTTCCCTCCAGTAAAGTTAAATATTGTAGTGGTTGTTAAAAAATTAAAAACTAACAATTAATATTTGTTGATAAAAAAAAATAATCAGTAGACATTGAGACCATTTTCCTATGACCATTAAGCAACTATTGGGGGAGCTTTGTTATCTCAACTATGGGAACCCCTCCCTTTATGAATTTAGTTTTTCTGTTGTTTATGTGTTGTCCCATGAAAATAACACTCCATGACAAATATATTAATATTTAATGATAACATTTAATTTTAAAAATGATCAAAACTGTATAACTGTAGAGGGACAGCACAACGACTGTATAATTGTAGAGGGACAACACAATGACAGCACATGGAGAGACATCAAAGAAATCAAATCCCTCCCTTTACTTTGAGACCATTTTCCTATGACTATTAAGCGATTGGGGAAGCGTTGCTATCTCAATTATGGGAACCCCTCCCTTTACTTTGGACTTTTCTTGTTTTTCTTGAGTTGGCTTCCTCGTCATAAGGGATTTCAGATAGAGTCGCTTGTACTTGCACTCTCCAACATTTCTTAAAATTTATAATCTTAATGACTTAACAATGAACAAAATGTGAGATTAACGTTAGTATATTAGTGTTACCTTTTCTACTTTAAATTGTTTTTCTACCCAAAAAATGTTAATTTATTATTTTTTGTTAAAAATATCGGTAGAAGAATTCAAATTTACGACATTTTTCCCTTTTTCCTTCTACTTCAAATTGCTGCTTAGACAACTAGAATTAATCCTTGGCAGTTTTAATTTTTAATTCCCTACCTCATAATGGAACAACGAAGTGTTAAACTACCTTGTTGAATCTCTAGAATTAGTCCTTATAAATTGGTTTCAATAAAAAATAATAATAAAGAGAATATTATGTCTCTCTTGCTCTCCTACATAAACAAGTTGTTCTTCAATTTAGTAGTGGTTCCTTCTTGTCCTCCCATTTGGTCAGCCTCTTGGCTGCTTCCTCTACCTACAATGAAGAAAATTCTCATTAGACAGAAAAATTAACTTCCCCATTGCATGCATAGTTTTACGGAAATAAATTATTGCAGCTATGGTTTTTTACCTCCTTAGTCCAATCCGTTCTAAATGTGACCCACAGTAGAATAATTGTTTGCATAACGGTGCCACCTAGCATTCCCAGCCATATTCCCTGCCACAAAAAAGCCCGTCTCGTTTATAAAAGTTGCATTTGTTTAGTGAAATATATACTAATTATAGCAAAAAATAAATCCTCTTCTTTTAGCATTGAAATATATGCACTTTTTATATTAAATACAAAAACATATGAAATATTAATTAAAGAATAAATAATACGTGCTTTTATAAAATAATCATTTCAAAACATCATATGACAAAATTTATTAGTTTTTATAATAATTATATTAAAAGTTACATAAAAAATAATCCTTACCGGTTGGTAAACTAAAAACTTTGAAAGTGAGAATTCTAAGACTCAATTAAATAAAACAAAGTATGTGATGGAGTGCACATTAGTTAAAAGAGTAAATTATACTAATTATTTTTTAGGTTTCGTAAAATTAAAAAAAAATAGCTCTATATTAATCCTCTTAATTATTTGAAAATTATGCACCACATTCCTTTAAATAATATTATACTAACTTTTAAATTTTTTTAAAATATATTAAACCGCACTCTTCCTATAACTAGGAGGGAAGGATATTGGAAATGTTAAAAAATAAAATAAAAATTGTATAATTTTACAAAAGTGATTAGTATAATTTAGTCTAGTTAAAACTATATATTTTATATCAATTATGAAATGGAAAAGCGAAAATTAGGTACCTTGGCACCAAATTGAAAATAAAAGCCGAGAACCGCGCCCAATGGTATGCCAACTCCATAATAACAACCCACGTTTACATAAGCTACGAAAGCTTGCCATCCACATCCAACAGCCACCCCTTCATTCATACATACACGATATGTTATGATTCATGCATATATAAGAGTTCAGAGTTATGTGACTCAATTTAATTAATTACTAATGATTATTATTCATGAATTGTTTAAATTAAGTTGAGAAAACAGAATAAATAATTGAGTTTAATTTATTACCAGATAAGACGGGTTGAATGCCATTGAGGACAAGAGAAAGGGCAAGGAGTGGACAAAGATCTGAAACTGCAGCAGCAACCTCTTCACCCCCTGTGAAGGCATAGCTAATGACATCTCTTAATGCAAGAACCACCAGTGCTGCAATTACTGATATTATGAAAGAAATCACTGTCACCACAACCACCGAAAACGATGCTGATTTTGGACTTCTTGCTCCTAGTTCGTTGCTCACCCTCACGCTGCATTATATATTCTCACAGTATATAATATATAATAATACTTGCAAATTTCACAAGAAATAAATAAATAAAAAACAGGAATCCAATTACTACCTTGCAGCTGCATTGAATCCAACAGAGATCATGAACACCCATCCAGAAATTGTGGTGCTGCAATAACAAATAACAAGAGTCATAGTTTGATTAGATGAATCCTAAAAAAATGTACTCTATGAAGTACAGATACGCCAGTCTTTTATCGTATTTCGTGTCTGTGTCAGTGTTCGACACCAATACCACACCTGTAGTACGAACTATATTTCAGGGTGTTCACGTGTTCGTGTTGTGTTTGATGTCCATGTCAGTTTCATAGGTTTTAAATTTTTATTTTAAAAAAACAACAACAATTTAATTAAAACAAATAAATAAAATAAACGCACGATTTATTGGACAAATCAAATCAAATTGTAGCAAAATTCTGATGCTCCTTACGTCACGTTCAAAAGTGTCTGCCCGGATAACTCATCTGAGTTGGCAGTCAGTCATTTTGCTTTGTGGGGTCCAATGACTAAATAATTCACATGAGTCGCACGCGTTTGTTTATTTATTTTTATATTTGGGTTTGGATTTCAGAGTGTGATTTCTGGTTTGAATGCTCCTTCAAATCACATCAGGACAGAAAATATACTGACAAGTAACATGACATCAGAACACCTTCTCCTATTTTCTTCTTATCTTATCTTTTTGTTCTTTCTCTTTTAAGATTATTTATTTTAGAAGTGTGATTGCGATATTTTTTTAATTCAAAGGAAAATGAAAGAAAAAATAGCTTTAAAAATAAAATAAGAATCACTCTTCCATTTAAATTTATTTATTTTTCCTTTCTTTTCCCTAAATGGCTTCTGTGAGCATCCAAAAACGGTGGTAACCAAAAGGAATATGTGCCCGTCTAATTTGGTTGAGCGAATTGAAAAAGATAAAGAGAAAGATAAAAAAAAAACTGTTTAATTTACATAGATGAGTAGAAAAATAAATAAATTATATAAAAATCTTCTAAGACTAGACGAAAAAATTAATTTAAAAACTAAACATGTTATAAAAAATTATTTATTTATATAAAAAAAGAACCCTTTTAAACCTTTTTTTTCTTAAGAATTCCAAAACAATAATTAATATCCTTATTTTTTCAAACAAAGAATGAAAATAGAATGTTTCTATCATATTTTTTTCATTCTCTATTTTCTCCGAACAAACAATGGCACAAACTAAAGCAGCTTATTGTACTTGAATGGTGATTATTTCACACCTCATTTTGGGGTATATGCTGCTTAAATTAAATAAGAAATGCTGAAAAGCTAGATATAATGGGGAAAAAAAGTGTTAATTTTGATATATTTTGAATCTGGAGAAGGTTGTATATTTTTATATATGAATGGATTTGAAATTTCGATGAGAGATGCAAAGTAAGAAATAAAAGAAGTTACCAGATAGAAAGGGAATCAAGAGCCAACTCAGGATTAGGGAGAAGCCCCGCGAGCAAAACCAGAATCTGAAAGTACCATGTCTCCAGGCACAGCATGACCGCGGACGCAGCGGAGAGCTTGAAGAACCCATACAAACCGCTAAACGCCTCCCACGTGAACCCCTGCCACGTGCGCCTGCACCTCTCGCTCTTCACTATGTACACGTACTGTCCAATCACCATTATCCACCACGACAGGCTCAGCACCAGCGACGCCCCCAACAGCCCCAACCCAATCTCGTACACCGCCACCCAACTCATCCCCAGGTGGACCACCAGCGTCGCCGCTGATATGTACGCGCTCGGTGCCACTATGCTCTGCGCTTGGAGAAACTTCTGGATCGGGAAGTTCGCCGCGTATGCGAATATCTGTGGGATCAACCCGTACACAAAGAGTGCTGCCGCCGACGCGATTCTCGGTGATTCCCCGAGGAATATTAGCATCGGTTCGCTGAATACGTATATCACGGTCAACACTACGCCGGCTAGTGAGAGAAGAATCGTTGACCGCTGCATGTAGACTCCTAACATCCCGTACTTTTGAGCTCCGAATGCTTGTCCGCATAGCGTCTCCACGGCACTCCCCATACCCAACTGCAAGTAATATATATAATTTTGTGTTTTTCAATAATTACGCGCAATTATCAGCAGAGATTCACTTGAAAAGAAAATGGTGGTACCATGAGGCCGTAGGCGAACATTTGGATGCCGGTGTTGCCGAGGGAGGCGGCGGCGAGTTCGAGGTTGCCGAGGTGGCCGGAGAAGATTTGGGTGGACATGGACATGAGGTAGTTGATGAGGTAGACGATGACGGCAGGGGCGGCGAGGAAGAAGAGGAGCTTCAACTCGATCCAGGTGGCGGGTCCCACACGGTTGAGGAAGGGTAGGGTGTCGTCGGAGAGAATTCTCTCAAGTTGCCCATGGGAGGAGGACTCGTGCTTTGAGTTTGATCGAGTTCCCTCCGCTGTTAACAGTGGCTCTTTCTCCGCTGAACCCATTGATCTCGATCCGAATTCACGGCAAAGAAGGCTTTCTCTCCTGTAACGTTTGGAGCAGCAGCAATCTCGCCGCCACAAGTCCCAACTCACCTACCACGAGGAGCCGTAAGGCACACCATCTCTTATATATACACATATAACGAGAATATTATATTATATTATATTCAACAACCACTAGGAGGCGGAACTCACTGTAATTATAACTGATTTGAAACGTGTTTGGGTGGGATAATCGTAGAAATGCTAGCTTTTTCGTTATGAAAATTACTAGAATATATGTGTTGATTTTTTATCCAAGTCAATCTCATTTTTACAAGAAAAAAAAAAACAGAATGTTAATTTTTTTTTTCAGCCAAAAGAAAAGCTTTTAATAAATGAAGGTACAGGGTACCAATCCGTATACAAAGTCATAAGAAAAATAACAGTTCAACATTGTAACTTAATGTTGTATTGAATCCAATCAAAGCCAATCACAATTGTAGAAAAATACTGACCCCTATTACATAACCAGAGCATCACATTCAAGATCAAATTCTGCATAATTCAAAAACATAATCTTATATCTTCAGCAGTAAACTGGCATATCCAACTTTGCCTTCTACTGAACCTTCCCAATTTATTGATAGCTGTTGCTAGAGATATCATATGTTTTCTAAGCATTTTAGCACGTAAAATTATCAGTTATCTTTAATATGTATTGATCATTGTCATTCCCCTCAATTGCCTCTTGAATTTGTAATTCAACATGTTATGTTGCCATTCTTTCCTGCACTCAACATTTTACAAAATGACAGCAAATTAAGGCAAAGCTATGTCCAATGGTAGTTACAAAATAAGAGAAAATTAAGCAAAATTATATGCATAATTAGTCTCAAAAGCAAAGGAAACTAAGGGATTGAAAATGAAAAATGGAAGATGATTAAAAAATTAGAACAATTATGTAATGCTTGTTCACAATTATGTAACATGTATTCCACCAATAACGAATGACATCCTTTTTTAAACACGTTGTAGTAGACCCAATATTCATCCATCAATAGTTCCCTTCGAGATTAAAAAATATGATTTTTGGTGAAAAATTGTGAGTTAGGATAGCAGCTAAAAATTGATGAAGAACAAAGAAGTTCTAATCTGGATAATTTGTTGATGCAATTCAAGGAAACAACTGAATCTACTCAACGAGCATTTAAAAGTCTAGAAATTCAAGTTGGTAAGCTAGCAGAAGAAGTGACTAAATTTGTGGCCAGAAGAGAAGAAAACTTTGTAGAAATTGAAGCTCATGAGGAAAGTATTGTAGAAGAGCATGATTCAAGAGAAAAAGATAAAGAAAAAAATGAGGAGAAAACACAACAATGAGAGAAGTATGAGGAGAAAGCACAACAATGGGAGAAGTGCTCACAAGTAGAAATTCAACAAGAAAGTATTCTCCAAGTCAATATTCCTCCTCATCAACTGATTGTCAAGGAAGAAAGACATGAAAAACATGAGAAAACCTTAAGTGTCATTCTTTCCTTAATCACTAGCACTTCTCTTGCAATGATATGGAAGGTGTTTTTGGAATACATGAGTTTTATGGAGTCTCTAGTTAAGAGGCGAAAATGCAAGGAAGATGTGTTCTATGTGACCTTCATGCCACCTTGAAGGCATTTGACTTGTCAAGCTAATGACGTTAAAGAAGCGCTTACTAGGAGGCAACCCAGGATTTCTTATCCTATCTCTCTTTTAGTTAGTTGCAATTTGTTTTTTTTAGGATAATTGTGTTATTTCTTTTCTTTATTTATGATTTCGTGCATTTTAATTTCAGCAATTTAATTTCAGTAGTTTAAATTTAGTTATTGAATAAAAATTGCATGATATTTGTGAAGTCATCGTCAAAGATTTTTCTAAAGGACTTAAACACTTGAAATGCTGCATACCATTTTTGTGGAAAGTCTGGTTCCATGAATGCAAGTGTCAGTTCAAGTAGTGGAGTATGAATCACAACAAAGAGAGAAAAGGTTAGCTTGTCTGACAGAAATCATAGTGCGATAAGCCAAACTTTGTTTTGTCTCGATGAGTTGTGTGAAACTTACTTGTGAGAGAACGTCTGTGTTTAATTTCCTGATTTTGCATCATTTTTAGACTGTTAGATTAATGACATGAGATGAAAATGATCAAGGCCCTATTTCTTCTTATTTTCAACCACTTAGCCAAAAAGCCAACCTTTGATGATGATTTATCCCTTGCACCTTATTTGAGCCAAAAATGATAATCGTGTTTTTTTTGTAAAACCCTTAAGCCTACTTTAATTATCTCCTACCTTGTTTAGGGTTTAAGAGAGCATAAGGATTTTAGTCATGATATGCCCCTAATTTGGGGAGGGTTAAGGTAAAAGTTGTCTCGGAAAGGTAAAACAGCACATAATAAGGCACCCTAAAAAAAGCTTGTAAGCCCAAAGTTTCTTTCCAAAAAAAGAAGAAGAAGAAGAAAAAGAAAAAGGAGATAAATCCAAAAAGAAAGAAAAAAAAGAGTGAAGAATAATAAGGGCAGAAAATAAATAGTTATCATAAGTGTTGTTAGAACAATAAATTGAGGCTGAAAAACAAATAACTCTATGTTGAATAAGTGGAAGTTTTTATAGGATAAATGCTCTCTTATAACCCTAATTTTTGAAATCCTAGAAAAATCATACCACATTATAAACCAATAAAAGTCCTTAGTAATCCACCAAGTGTAAGTAGGATAACTTTAACTAAGATGAAGTGCAAAATTGGGAGCATTAATTGCAGGTCATAGAATTTTAAACACTCACCCAAGACACTTGTGCGCAAAGAGAAACACTAAAGCCTTGTGAGGAAAAGCGAGGTAAGCCAACCTGATTGATTTCTACTACTAACCAATTCTATCTCAATGTTTGTTTGTGCTTCCATTGCAAGATCATGGCAAACGCAAGAAGGTCCAGCTAAGGAAATTTGAAAAATTACAGCTATTGAAAGTGTTGGAGCATTCGGAGCCTGCTCTCATTTTTATTTTTGGTTGAGGACAAGCAAAGTTTTTAATTTGGGGGATTTTGATAACTGCTAAATATGAGCTATTTTTTATAATAAAAATATATTTAAAATATATTTAAAAATATTTATTTAGTAGTTATTTTTTGCTTAAATGATAGGAATTGATATTTTTGTTATTTATGTCTTGCAGATAAAAGTGAAAAAGATCCAAAAAATATCAACAATATGAGTAAGCAAGATTTTTAGCATCAGACCCAAGTCCACTCCAACAATTATAAAAGTCAAAAGATGTATTGTATACTTCATATTTATCGATGCAAACAAGTGTTTTCTTTCCTATTATCCTTTCTTATTTTAATTTCATATATCATTCATACTTGCATCATCTTTAAGGGTTACGTGCTCGACACAGAGGGTAATCCTTAATAGAAAAAACAACGAAGGTTTTGCATGCATTAGGGATTCAAAGCAAACATCTAAAATTAAAACTTCATGCATTTTATCTATTGAGTCTTTTCAAAGACATTTGGGAGATAGATAGATAAGATATGCTACATCAAAGGCAAATATTTTAACAGATGTGGATAGGAAAAAATTCACCAAATTGATAGAGAAAAATATCTAAAATAATACATCTTAGATAAGACAGACTAGGTCCCAACTTTATCACATTCTGAATTTATCTGTCTTTATCTTCATCTTAATCTTTTAATTTTCTTATCTTATTTTTCTTTATCTTTGTCATCTTTTAATTGAAATATTTTCTCTTTTCTATCTTCAATTTTTATCTTTAAATCTTTTATCTTTTTTTAAAAATTTTTATCTTATCTTTTATCTCTTGCTTGTGAATTGGGTTTGCATCAATCTAAGTACTCTGTAGATTCGACACTCAGACTTTTGAGAGAATTCGATATTAGGACTTTTAAGTACTTTCCTGCTTGTAACAAATTTGGACAAGTTGTATCATTTGGACAAGTCAAGATGTTCTCTTTTAAACTTATTAACCATTGTAAATAAAATGAAAATAAAAAATTACAGCAATAAAAAAGTTTTGATGCAGTTCGTTATGCGTAATTCAAATGACTCGCATGATCAAGGGGGAGGGGGAGATCGATCAGACTTCTACTTTACCTTCTTCCCACTTTGCATTTCCTTTTTCTTTGTGTTTTTAAATTGTCAAATTTCAGAAAAAGGGAACGGAGCTACGGAGGTGGGTGTAAGGAGGAACCTATGTTAAACTAAATTGATTTATAAATATATGTATTTACTCTTTGTTGAAATCAATATATATTCATTTAAATAGTATTGATATTATTTTAAATAATACTTTTCATGAGAGCACATAGGGTTTAGTAGAGTTGTCAGCATCAAACTTCAAAGAAAAAAAAAACAAAAAGTTAAATCTTAAATAGGCATTTTAGTGTCAAGTGATATTTTGGAATTTCTTAATTTTTTTAAGGTTATGTTTGTTTGAAAATATCAAAAAGTATTTTCATAAAAATGATTTTGAGAATATCACATTTACATATTTATACAAGTTTTGAATAAATATTATCAAAAACTAATGATTTTTAGGAATATAAAATGTTTATATTTTCTTGCTTCTTGTTTTTGTAGTGAAAGAAAGGTATATTATATTTTTATGAGAATAAAAGTTAATTTCAATCTACTAAAATTGGACTTGAGTAGTATGCATGAGTTATTAGGTTTAATTCTCAATTTTCAATCGAATGTATTTAAAGATTTACAATCATGACACACAATATTGAATTAATTGAACTAAATTCCTTGTATTACTTGGAGGTTATAGATTCTAATCAAGTCAAAATAAAATGAATTAGAATTTATTTTGAAGAATAAACTACTCCCTTTTTTGGTGAATGAAAGGGGATAAACTACTCCCTTTTTTTGGTGAATGAAAGGATAAGCTACGCCCTTTTACTGTAAATTCAATTCTGATTATGTGTTAAACCCCCCAAAAAAATGTTCATATTTACATGGTTAATCATTCTTATTAGTGTGTTGCTAATTAATGTACCATATCCAAAGACAAAAGTTTCGTTTTATATCTGCTTTTTGATGAAATTGAAGTACAGGTTTGCTTCAATAGCTAATGAAAATATGATCGACAATCTCAAATTGCTTCAATAGCTAACTGAAAGTATGGAAGATTGACCAATAATAAAATGATAAACAGTGTCATCAGATTTATGTATTCAACGTTGTCGTGCGGTGCCAATGTGCTACCACCAATTATTTTTCTGCTGAAGGAGATGCACCACTTTTTTAGCAGTGATTAGAGGGCATCAACTTCGAGATTAAACCTTTGTTTTTAACTAAACTATTATCCCCATTTATTTTATTGTGACAAGTCACGGTAAACTCCAAAAGCAGCATTCTTAAAGTAATATCCTTTCTTCTATTATCAGATTAAAAATTAAAAACAAAACGCTATATGCTAAAGTTAAGAGACGGCTACACTGGTAAAATATTAACAGAGTATAAACAAATTGGAATCCAAAAGCATAATCCATCATGGTGTTTGTTTCAAACAAGAGAATCACGTTTTCTTAATTTCAAAAACCCGGCGTAACAACTGAATATTCCATGTGCTTTTTCTCCTATATATCATGGTCTTGTTGAGTGTTGAAACTTAAAATGCTTCAAATATTCATTACTATAACATGTGGAACTGCTGCCTTAAAAACAACCAAGTATCATCACAAGATGAAGATAAAGAAGGTGAGAAAGTTGAGAAGATCATAAAGACAATTTCATGTGGCATGAAGAAGAAGGTAAGGCTCAAAACAGAAGATGGTGAAGGAAGTCATCATGGTGATTCTGCAAGTGGCCCTGTGAGGATTAGGCTGGTGGTGACTAAGGAAGAATTGAAGAGGATGTTGAGAAATAGGAATGAGAATGATCCTCAGCACACTTCGTTGGAGCAGTTACTAAGCGATATGGTGTTGAGAGATAAAAGGGTGTTTGAGGTTGAAAAATATGGTGGGAGCGTAAATTCTTGGAGGCCAGGTTTAGAAAGCATTCCGGAGGATTGCTCAACGAAGTAGTTTGTTGTTATGATATCTCCTATCCGTAAATAATCACAATACTTTCCTTTTCTATTTGTTGTTACTCCTTATGAATTAAGTAGTTTCAATTATTTGAGTAGCTTGTACAATAGAAATGTGAAATGAAGTTTGAGCTTATGATTTTGGGTGGATGTAGTAGTATGGAATGGTTCGGTGTTGGCCGTGAAAGATCCATTTTGTTTGGATGAGGCACTGAGAACCATTTGATATATTGCGATTATGTAATTTTTGCTCATGATAAATCATTTCTTTTTTATATGTATTATTACTCGCACACATATAAACCAAAAAAAAAAACATGATTAATGATATTCTAGCCAATGGGGCACAACATGTTTTGAATCTCCCCCTCACATGTCACCCCACCCCCAAGAAAAAGATTTAGCATGACTCAACTATGTTTGCCAAGTTTCAGCACTTCTGTAAGGTTTCAGGACTTTTCATCAGCTTTGATAAATCTGTCATATACTCTGTCGGTATTAGGCCTCATGAGCTTTCTCATATTCAGCAGCTTACTGGATTTAGCTTGGGTGACTTCCCTTTTAGATACTTGGGTGTTCCCCTTTTATGATCAAATGTATGTCATTATGCTCCCTTGCTTTCCAAGATTATTGGTCTGATTCAGGGATGGAGCAAGAAGTCTTTATCTTATGCAGGTAAGTTAGAGTTGATCAGAGCAGTTATTCAAGGAATTGTGAATTTCTGGATGGAGATTTTTCCTTTGCCGCAATCTGTTCTGGACCGGATCAACGCTTCGTGCCGTAATTTTCTGTGGGGCAAAGTGGATATTGGCAAAAACAAGCCCTTGGTTGCTTGGTCAGTAGTTTGTTCTCCGAAAAAAGAAGGGGGGTTTAGGCCTTTTTAATCTCAAGGACTAGAACATTGCGCTTCTTTCCCGTATCCTGTGGGACTTTCATTGTAAGAAAGATTCTCTATGGGTTCGGTGGGTTCAACATTACTATTTCAGAGGAAGCGATGTGTGGAATTATAATACTTCTTCATCAGATTCAGTTTTGATAAAGAAAATCATTCAGCTAAGTACGAAAGAGGTCAAAAAGAGGATTCAATCTTGGAGCACCAACGAACAATTGCTTGTTGGCAAAGTCTATGAATACATTAGAGGTGTCAAGCCTATTGTTAGTTGTTTTTTTGAACAAGAGTTCCCTCTGCCCTTTATGTTCAAATGAGGCTGAGTCAAATGCTCATTTGTTCTTTTCTTGCAGGAAATCTCTCCAAGTTTGGGCTCACATTCTTGATTTGGCTCCTTTCCGCAGACGTTTCACTTCTTTACCGCGCATTACTGACTCTTTAATTAGTGGCAGATCCACATCAGGTGTTCAAAGAAAATTACGTTGTCTGGCTATAACAATTACAGTCTACTGCTGGCTATAGCCAATGGGGCACAACATGTTTTGAATCTCCCCCTCACATGTCACCCCACCCCCAAGAAAAAGATTTAGCATGACTCGGCAAACAATATTCAACCTCAAAACTGCCAAGTAAATCATGAATAATATAACTTTCTGTCGATTTCAAATCAAAATTTGCTATATTCTCAATACAGACGGTGATATTGAAATAAAGTGGTATCTCCTTAATTTGACTTAGTAACGGTGAAGAGAGCGTTTAGCTATTGTCAATTTACTTCTCATGTGTTCGCCAATCATGCGGGGAGCATGCGGTTCATCAGTTGAACTTTCTCTTGGCATAGTTGTTTTTTATTACACGTAATGTAAACTGTAGAGAGCAACGTGGCACCAATGAATATAAAAAACAAAAACAAAATAGTTATTTATTACTTTTTAATGAACATCAAAGTATTTTCAGCTAACAGTTAGAAACTAACTCTTTCAATATATAGAATCACCAAACTAAAGTTTAGCTCTTGTAAAGAAACATTTTTAAAACTAAGAACCAAGCCATAATCAACAGTTAAGAACCCAACAATTTTCCAACTGTTGGATTTTATTAAAAAAATGTTTTCATAAAAATTGCATCTACAACTACTATTCACTTGGTCAACATAGTGCTATATCATATACAGATTACTTCTTTGTTTTCCATTAGTTGTTAACGATATTTTGTTTGGCATATAGCAAATGTGCAAATTTCTCTTCTTTTGGTGTTTTCAGTCAAATGATTATGTGGACTGAAAACCTCAATGATCTACACCCTGATTCATGTTTCATGTTCAACTTCACCATAGACATTATTTCACTGTAGTCTTAAGAAAATTAAGTGGAGTATTTAAATGAAAAGAATATTCACTGCCATCGGCATGGATCACATCAGCTTATACAAAAAATACAATTGTCCCCCCATTGTTCAATGGGCACACAACACAGACATGAGAAATCTAGAATCAATGCACTCGTTGTTTACAGGCCTAATATGTTACCTGGAAGTGTCAAAAAATTGCCTTCTTAAGAAGGGATCTTTCCTATTTATTGAATTTATTCTCATTTCTCTCACATTATATTACCACTCAAAACGTGTACACGCAGTGGCAACATTGTTTAACATTTCCCATCAGCCATGACTTCACTGCTTAATGAGGTTCCTGATGACATATGGAAGAATGCCCCCATGGTTAAAGTAAGCAAGTTCCACCTGAAAATACAAGGGTGTGTGTTACACAATAATCCAAGGACAAGTTTTTGGGACACCAAATAAGTTGCATCAAGAAACATGAATGAAGGACGAGCTTAAATTACCTCGGTGTCGAAGCGAACTGTGCAGGTGAAAGATTTTCCGGTAGTAGTTGTTACGGTGACATCTTGGCCAGGCCTTATCTCGCTGATGTTACTTGGGAGGTCAATAGTATAACGTTCGTGACCAGTCAATCCCAATGTGTCAGCATCCTCACCAGATTTAAAGCAAAGAGGAACAATACCCATTCCTACCAAATTGCTACGATGAATTCTCTCAAAACTTTTAGCTATCACAGCTTTGACACCCTGTCAGAAAAATGTAAACATCATCAAGAATGAGTCTCAACATGTCAGGAAAACCAAACAGAATCAAATCATAGGCTATATAGGACTCACCAATAGCATGGGACCCTTGGCAGCCCAATCTCTGGAACTTCCACTACCATATTCAGCTCCAGCCAGCACAATGGTGTCCTGCCCTTCAGCCTTGTATCTCTGGCATAAAAGAAAAATTCAAGGGGATTAGAAGCCAAGAGCTATTCTCCTAGCACAAAAGTATCCACTAGTTGTTTGTTTGAGGAAAGATAATATTTTACTTTTCACACTATGGTAACTGGTGGATTTTGATCATGGATCAAGTCTCTATTTGGCCAAGCATTTTTTTGGCTTAAAAGCTAATTAAAATAAAAAATGTTTGGTAGTTTTTATTTATTTTAATTTAAAAGAGATAACCCAAAGGTTGTTACTTGATAGCTTAAATTTTGGAAAGCAATTTAGGAAAGACGACATCATAAAATGCATGCCACTTAAAAAGTTCAAAAATAAAAAGAATGCTACACTTGCTTAGTACATAACTCACCTGGGCTGCATCAAACACATAAAGCTTCTCCCCAGTCGGAATGTGAACTGTCTTGGGGCCAACTTCTCCATTCAAGAGCTTGTTAACAAGACGAATGTTGGCAAAAGTTCCCCTTGCCATCACTTCATCATTGCCACGACGACTTCCATAAGAGTTGAAGTCCTTTTGTTCCACACCTCGCTCCAGAAGGTATTTTGCAGCAGGACTATCCTTGTTAATGTTACCAGCAGGAGAAATGTGATCGGTCGTTATACTGTCACCAAAATTCAGCAGACAATAGGCATCTTTCACACCATGAGCTCCAGGAGGATCCATGGTCATGCCCTTGAAGTATGGAGGTTCATGAATATATGTTGACTTGGGGTCCCATGAGTACAGGGTCTCAGCAGGAACTTGTAGTTGGTTCCACATAGTGTTACCTTTGGTAATAGCTTCATATGTACTTCGGAACATGTCAGGCAACACACTGGATTGGACAGCCTATGAATCAAGTAAACCTAAGTTAGTCTTGCTGTACACACTGTCAAATTTGTAAAGTAATTTCACATAATCAGAAAAGCAAACATTATTTACCTCTGCAATTTCTTGAGTGGATGGCCAGATATCCCTTAAGTAAACATTCTTTCCATCCTTCCCTGTTCCTATTGGCTCCTTTTGAAAGTCAATGTCAACCTGGAAAGTCAACCAAAAGGTAAGGGATGAAGGTTAACAACGTTTGTAGTAGAAAAAAATGATGTATTCTAAACTCTAAGGGCATGTTTGGCTTGAGAAATAAGTTTTGTTTTCTTTCTATTATCACTTTTAATCACAAAAATGTCATCTTATTTTAACTTTATTTCCTGTTTGCAAATGTCCGTCTAAAAAACAATAGAACAATAAGATGTTTTCACTGTTTCCTATTTAAATATTTGAAAACAAAAAACATAATGAATACATGGCATTTTGTGGTTAAACGTGAAAACAAGATATGGAAACAAAAAAAAATTCTCAGTGTAACAGGCCCTAAATTTTATCAACATTTGACAGAACAGAAAATAAAATATGAATCCAACCAACTAAAACAAGGGTCTAGTTGAAGGTAATATAGTCAGAACTCTGGAAGAAAAAATAAACAACTGCCTATAGCCAAGTGTAAGGCAGGATCCCAAGTTCTGAATTTAAGTATCCTAAACAATTGACAGAGATAATTGAGACAAAAGCAAAAGAACATGTAGAAATGGATTTGAATTCAGCTTCAGTTACATATAGCATGAGTCTGAACATGTACATAAATGAAGAGGATGGCCCAAAGAATATCAATGCTTGTGATTAGCCTCCGGATCAGCAGTTTTAACATTTGTCAGTTTTTATTTCTTCCAACAAAGTCTTTGGCATTAATAAACTTAGTATTATTAATGAAATAAAAAGACATGAAAATCAGACAATATGAAAAAAGCAAGAACCAAAAACCATTCATATACACATTAAAAATATGAATAGGCAAACATACTGTCCCAGCAAGAGCATAAGCAACAACTAGAGGTGGTGAGGCTAGGTAGTTAGCTCTTGTCAAGGGATGCACACGCCCCTCAAAATTACGGTTCCCGGACAACACAGCAGCAGCTACAATGTCTGTACAAGACAATATGAGAACTAAATTATTTCGGCAAATATGAAGCAGAATATGCTTAGGAGTTTATCTAAAAGTTATAAACAAGACAATTGCAAGGATTGCACAAGAAATCAGCTTCAATTATAGAAATTATATTTTATATTTCAATTACCATTTTCAGAGATAGCAGAAGCAACAGATTGGTCTAGTTCCCCTGAATTGCCAATACATGTGGTACAGCCAAATCCAACAATGTTGAAACCCTGTTCATTTAGATACTTTTGCAGGCCACTGCCCAAAAAATGAAAAAAAATCCAAATTTACTATACATTTTTCCAAAATTGTGCAGAATAAACAGGGAAAGTACATTACGATACAAAGTACCTTTTAAGTAGATATTTTGTAACAACTCCAGAGCCAGGAGCAAGACTCGTTTTCACCCATGGCTTAACCTGGCGAACAGTGTGAAAATATCTATAATTACTATCAAGAAAAGGACAACATAAATGAAATACAATGTCCCTTTAATGGTGGCAGGAAAAGTGGACCACAACATTTTTAAAAACAGCACAATAACAGTTTCTAACATTTATTTTGGTGCCTAACCTGCAAACCTAGATCATGTGCCTTCTTTGCTACAAGACCAGCCCCAAGCATAACACTTGGGTTTGATGTATTTGTACAACTTGTGATTGCAGCAATCACAACACTGCCATGCTTCAGCTCTGCTGGCTGCCCATGGAAATCAAATTTTGCAACTTTGCCTTGTACGTCTTTTGGTATAGCAAATCCCTGTGTTCAAAGAAAACATTTACAAAGATTAAACTGCTGCATGCTTTGTGATTGCAACTGTGTCAGCAAGTTGAAGATCTACAACTTGAAAGAAAAAGGATTAATTTCTTGCATTCTAAATATCATAATGCTTTCTGGAATCCTGGTGCAGTGATCATACAAAGTGGGATATATGATAGAGAAAGAATAATATGCAGGAAAAGGGACTCACTTCAGGTAATATCAAACAATTTTTAGATCCAAGTTTCAAGAAACAAAAGGGAAATTTCCTTTCTCTTCACGTAATGTTGCCATTTCATCTACCCTCCCCACACCATTTGTGAGTGCCTTGTGCACTGGGTGGCCATATTTACAATGTTGTTATTTGATTGTCCAAGTTTGCAGAAACAAAGTCATAATTTGCTAAACAGTAAAGCAATTTATGTTAGATGAAACGATTAAAATTTTCATTAGTGATGATCGTTTTAGATACATTAGTTTTAAGTCACCATAGACAAACAAAAAGAGATATCAAACTTAACATAGTTAGCATATTAACTCAAACCACCAAATGGCCACATAGTAGCATTTGCTTAGAACAAATGGTTGAGAGGTGAGAGCAAATGCAAGATTTAGTAATAAACTATGAAATCACTAAAACATCTCTTAAGACAAAAATATGAGAAAAATATTGGAACATCACTGTGTTACTAACCTTAAATCCCACATTGTTGTCTAGACAAGCATGCCAATCAGCCTTCATTTCTTTCAAAGGCACCCGATCATGAGGTCTGCAAAGAGTATCATTCAGTATGAATTATCACAGATTATAAAGCAGAAATTTTTAACCCCACACTAAAATTCAAGACATGTCATGCAAAACAGCAGTGTCTTACCTCTTGGGTCCTGAGATGCATGGTTCAACTTCGTCAAGGTTCAATTCAAGATAGGATGAATAAACTCTGTCCGGTTGAGGCTGAATTTATAGAAAACAAATTATCATTCCATACCCTTGACATATGCACATTTGTTTTGTTCAAAAGGAGTGCATAGGATATTCAACTAGTACTTTACCTCATTATAGTCAATAAACAATTTGTTTGCCCTGAGATAGGCCTCTATCATTGTCACCTATAAAGTCAAAAAGGAAGGTCAAGTAATACTAGAAGCATTAAACATCATTGAAAAAAAATGAGTTTGTACTCACAGTCTCATCACTTCTTCCAGTTAATTTGAGGTATTGTAATGTAACGTGGTCTACAGGGAAGAAGCCCATGGTTGCACCATATTCAGGAGACATGTTGGCGATAGTGGCCCTGTCAGCTAATGATAACTCACCCATACCATCACCTATAGAAAAAAAAAACCATGAAAACTGGTGATTAGCTGGGACAGACCAGCATAAGCTAAAAAAGAGCAAATGCAAGAGAACTTAATTACCATAAAATTCAACAAATTTCCCTACAACACCATGTTTCCTAAGCATTTGTGTCACAGTTAGAACCAAGTCAGTTGCTGTAACACCATTGCGCAGTTTTCCAGATAACTTGAACCCAACAACACCAGGTAACACCATGCTCATAGGCTGCCATTATTACAGCACACAGCATTAGGATCGCCACTAGCTAAACAACTCCATGAACTTATTTTGAGATAATGGATATAAACATATAGTTCTGCCAGAATCAGAATTCATTACATTGTATAATCAGAGCACATTACAAATAAACCAAAATTCAGAAGTAAATTTACCTGACCAAGCATTGCTGCCTCTGCTTCAATACCACCAACACCCCATCCAGCAACTCCAAGCCCATCTATCATTGTTGTATGTGAATCAGTTCCAACCACACTGTCAGGATAGAGCAAGCCCTCAGTGTTGAAAACAACACGTCCAAGATATTCAAGATTAACCTGAAATGAGACATCACAAGTCCCCAGTATTAACAATCAAAAAAAAAATAGCCATAATATATATATATATATATATATATATATATATATATATATATATATATATAACACATCATTTTGAATGTCTGGTTCTGAACTTACCTGATGTACTATACCCGAACCAGGAGGGACAACAAGCATATTACGGAAAGCATTTGACCCCCATTTCAGAAAAGCAAATCTCTCCTTGTTTCTCTGGAACTCAAGCTCCATATTGGCCTGCACTGCATTCTCTGACCTTGCTACATCAACTTGAACTGAATGATCAATGACAAGATCAACAGGAACCTGACAACAATTATAGCTCAGAATCAGAGCCATTTATACAATAGCAAATATAACATATAGGGAGAATATGCTTAAGTGAGGTTTGTTTGTTAAATTTCTACAAATCGCAATGACTTCAGAGAACAAAAGCACAGAAAAATGGTAAGAATGATGTATACCAGAGGATTAATCTTATTAGAATCACTGCCAAGCTTATTCATAGCATCACGCATGCAAGCCAGGTCAACAACAGCAGGGACTCCAGTAAAATCCTGAGGAGAGTAGAAAATAAGGGTTAAGATACAACCCACATTACTTTATATCCCCATCCATGCAAATAACTCTTTCGCTGTATGCAGAATTGAACAAGGTTACCTGCAGTAGAACACGAGCAGGCTTGAAAGGAATCTCAACTTGCTTCACTGAAGAGTTTTCCCAGTCAATAATCTTCTCAACATCTTCCTTTTTAACTTGGAAATTGTCACAATTACGAATTGCAGATTCAAGGAGAATTCTGATAGAGTATGGCAACCTATCTGCCAAGCACCCACACACAAAGCTAACACCATCAGCAACGAAGCATTAGCAAGAAGAACGAGCTATTCTAAAGAACTAGAATCTTATCTTTCATCATCAGAGATAAAATAACGGAACAAAATTACAAACACCACATATTCCAACCAAAATTCTGGCAAATAAAATCAACAACATGCATTAAAATTAAACCAGGCCAAACTGAGCTAGCAAATTACCGATTCTCGGATCGTTGAGCGACGGAAGGCTGTAGAACTTTCCAAACTCGCCACCACCAGGCCTAGGGAGACTCGTGAGGTTTCCCTTGAAAGGATTCTCAGTAGCTGCAATGGCACTTATGTCAGATAACCAATAAAATTCAAAACACAAAATTCAGTACCAAACATTAGAGAAACTAAACTACATATATTATACTAGTCAGATAAAAGCAAAGTCCGTACACACAACACAACGCACTAAACAGTAAATATATTATTCTCTTAGCCTCGTTGACAAGCAGACAGAAGAATCCGGTAAAAGGAAAAAAGCAAAACGGAATTCAGTCATTTCATACATCACATTCGATCGGAAAACGAAACATCGCATTCGAAAAGACCGATTCTAAGCTGAAGGAAGCAGATCAAAAGCAACAGAGCTCCAATATTATGGGAGAGGGCGGGGAAGTACCGCTAGTGGCGATTCTGCGGTGGAAGCGTTCGATGAGGGGAGCGGCGGCTCTAATATGAGGGCGGAGGCCGAGAGGAGAGCGCCAGTCGACGCCGCGGCTCCATCGCGGGACGGCGGAGCCGAAGGAGCGGGTGGCGGCGGCGGAGGAGCCGGGGGATCGACGAGGAGCGGAGCGAGCGAAGGTTCTAGATAGAGAAGCGGAGGAGGAAGAAGAAAGTTTGGACCTAGAAGCTCGGAGGAGCGAAGAGGCTGTGGAAGCCATGGTCAAAGAAGCATTCGTGTGTGACGAGAACGCGAACTAGGGCTCTCTCTCCTTCTACTTCTAGAATACAAAAACAGTGCCTCGATATTTCTATTATCACTGGAAACAACAAGTTGTGACCCTTTTTATTGAGACCCGATCCCGTTCCTCTGCGGGGGTCTCCACGCTCTGCAATACCAAAGGTCCGATCAACAATCTTTATTCCACAAAATACCCAAATTATTACCACCAACAAAACCCGTCACGTTTTATTTACTACTATATTAGAGTACAAGTTTAATTTTGATTTCATATGCTCACATTTTTTATATTCTTCTAGTGATTAGTTATGCTACTTTAAAGTCCACTAATTCGGTTACTTAATTGCTTTTTTTTTTAACCTTTGTCCCTCCAACGCGAACCACGTAATAATAATAATAAATCCTAACATATACTAGTAGTATAGAGTTAATTGTATTCTTTTTTATTTTTTTTGCTTTCCCTGTTCCCGGCAAAATTTGCGAAGTTTGGTCAAGTGGCGTGGTCAACTTGTATCCTTCAACTTCGCATCAGTGGCGAGGAAACCACACACACCGTTCTCTTATTATTAGCTCTCTATGACTATCGAATCATTCCACGTGCCTTCACTATCTTTGATTTTTCATCCTCCTTCTCATAGTTCAATGCATGGAATTATTCTTTTTTTCATTTTTTTTTATAGTTCTTCATTACCGGTGTTGGTACTTGGGCAAGCCATCATTTGGGTTAATTTATTTTCAAATTTATCATCTAGGTATAATTTAAATTAATATTCTCAAAGAAATAAGTATAGAATAACCTATCCACTTTTGAATTGAAAATGGTATTTTGATTTCTTTTTTTTAAAATTTAAATAATTAAAAACTTTATAACTTTTTTTTATTTTTTTTAAACACGACTTTAAAGTCGTAAAAAAAAATTTCAAACAACTTTAAAGTTGTAAAGGATTTTTTTTATTGAAGTCATAAATTATTTTGCGCCTTCAATTTTTATTTTCTCCATGACTTTAATATTGTAATGTATTTTTTTAAATAGTAAATATTTTTTTCACTTTAATTAATGAATTAATGTATGTTTTTATTTTGTTTTATTTAATAATTTTATATTATTTTATTTAATATTTTCTATATTTTTATATATTATTTTATTTAAGTTTTTATATTTTTTTACTCATGTTAAGGATTATTATTTATTTTATAAATTAAAAAAATAATAAAAAGACTTAAATTTAAGAAAAAATATTAAAATGCACTACATATTTATTTTAAAAAAATATTAAAATGTTTTCTTTCTATTAGTATAAAATATAAAATATTAAATAAAGCAATATAAAAAAAATATAAAAAATATTAAATAAAATAATATAGAAAATATTAAATAAAACTAAAAAAAACATACATTAATTTATTAATATTTAAAATAAGAAAATTATTTATGATTTAAAAAAAATACATTACAACTTTAAAATTGTGAAAAAAATTGAAATCGGAAAATAATTTATGACTTCAATGAAAAAAATAAAAAATAAAATTATTTGAGACTTTAAAGTCGTATAGAAAAACTCTTAAGACTTTAAAGTCGTATTTTTAGAAGGATAAAAAATTAAAGTCATAAAAATTTTTATAATTTTAATATAATAAAAAATCGTAACATATGTTATAACTTTTAATTCAAAAGTAATAAGTTATATTATACCAAGACTTATTCCTTTTGACATATTAATTTAAATTTTACCTCTAAATGGTAAAATTAAAAGAAGAAGAAAACTCAAATGATTATTTTGGCTGTCCGCATTTAGTTTGATCAATTTTATGTAAAAATAAAATTAAATTATTCATTTGATTCCTATAGTTTTATGATTGATACCTCTTAGTCCCTATAGTTTGGAAGTAGTTTTGTTAGTTCCTATGGTTTGTATTTTAATTCTTTTTTAATCTCTATACTTTAAAACAGTGGCGGACCAACCGTCATGTGAGAATGTGCACTTGCATCCCCTCATTTTTTAAAATTCATCAAATTTGTAAATAACATCTTATATTTTTATATTTTATTTCATCTATATCTATATAATTGAACTCACTAATTTTATTTTTTATAATTTGCACCCACTAACTTAGGGTCTTGGATCCGCCACGGGTTTAAAAGTTGTCTTTTTAACCCTTATCGTTTGGATTTTAATTTTCTTTTAATCCCTATAGTTTAAAAGTGATATTTTTAGTCTTTATAATTTATATTTTAATTATCTTTTAGTCCTTATTACAAAAAATATATAAAAATAATTAGCTACAAATTAATTATAAATTATCAACTATTTTTTTATTATAAATTATCTTGTGATAAATTAATTACACACTAATATTTTTGTAGTTAATTGTAATTGATAATATTATTCATATTTTTACGGTAAAAATTAAAATATAAATATGAGGAATTAAAAAAACTAATTTCAAATTATAAAACTAAAATGAAATCAAAATGTAAATTATAAGAATTAAAAAAATCATTTTTAAATTATAAAAACTGAAAATTAAAATATAAATTATAAAAATTAAAAAATTTAATTTAAAATTATAAAAACTAAAATGTATCATAAAGATAAAATGAGTAATTAAACCTAAATATAAATAAAGCTAAAAAAGGAATCGCACATCCCCATGTCGAAAAAGGGTTTCACAAAGTGCGAAATACTAACATTCAGCCATCGAGGCAGACCGAGAATAAATACTCGATGGACGATGGTAGGCTTTTTTTTTTTAAGAAAATAGTAATATTCTATAAAAAAATGATCATTTTCAAATAAGGCCTCTTCTATATATAAATAAATAAAAATACCTAATTATTTACATGGAAATGTTAATAAATGTAGGAAAGATATCAGTTAAAGGACAGTGAATGGATATTATTAAATATTTATAATTACTTAACAAATACGTATTGAATGTTTCCCTACAATTAAGATTTAAATATTTTTTTCTATCTTCTAATTTAGTATTTTTTTCATTTTTGTTTTAAAAAAATTATTTTAATTCTTGCAAAATGTATTAGTTTTGTTTATGTTCTTTAAACGTTTTAGATGATATTTTTTACTGTTTCAAGTGTTTTAAGGACAAAAATAAAATAAATATATTTTATAATGACAAGAACGAAAATATAAAAATAAATAAATTAGTGGGACCAAAAAATATTTGTCTGAAATTAACGTAATAAGTATTTTCTTTCAAAAAAATCATTTTTACTTTCCTAGCAAAGTATTTGGCACATTATGTAAGGACGAATCTGCTGCGGACTATATATTTTGGTGGAATGGGTGAAAAGAGATGAAAGTGTGAGAAATAAAAACAAAGAACGGTCCAAAAAAATGAAAAAATAAAATTATTTAATTGAAATGAAAAAAGAGTTTAAAAGGAGATAACATGTTTGCATTAAAGTAAGTAAGTAGAAAAAAATTAATAAAACAGTATTAAATTAAATATACATTATTATATTTATACATTGTTATAAAATAAAATATACAATATTAAATAGAATACTTTCACCCCTTGTAACTCCTCTTTCACTTTCAAACTCAGACTTTCACATGTAACAAACACACTAATCAGCACATCGAGAGCAATTGCCCCTGATTTTTTTTTTCCTTTTATATGTATATATAAAATAAATTATTTTCATAATTTAAAATGTAGTTTGAAAAATAATCTATAATATGAGTATTGATTCCACTAAGTTGTATTATGTGAGTATTATCTTCCCCAACCGAAATTTTTTTGAATTCATCATATGTCTTATAAATAATGTAAAACACTTCTAATACCTCATGAGAAAAAACAAATAACTAAAAAAGGTATATAAAAAAACATTTATGAGAATTCCAATTTAATATAGCAATAGGATTTGTGATTTAATTTTTTGTTAAAAATATTTACTAATAATATCCAATAAGTGTTGATAAAATCTTCTTTTATGAAAAATATTTGAGAAAAATTAAGTATTGAGGTTAATTATCTCACTCACTATTGTGAGTATGATATCAACAATAATAATATTGTGTCACTTATTTTTTTTTTGGGATTGTGCACTTATTAGAATTTACACAATAATAAAATTATAAAAATCAAAAGTAAATTTAAATTTAATTCAAAGAATAAATTGATCATATATATTATCACTAATTTAAGTATAACTCAATTAGGGTATGTTTAATATACAATGAGATATGGTACATCGAGAATATCACAGTACACCTAATTGAGTCATGTGATATTTTTTTATTTTGTACATTATTTGATGGACAATAAACAACACAAATGTAATAATGTGAAATTTATCATAATGCCCTTTTAATTTATCCAGTGCATTTGGCATATCTGCTTATCTGTTTATGGCACCATGCTCTTGCCATATTCCCTTGCAGTTAAAAGAGTTTAGGTTATAGCAATGTGGTGTGGTGAACATAGTGTAGCATTGTGTTTCTTCTCTTCATTTGTATTCTCACCAAAGGCACCACCAAAATTGATTTCGCTAGTCGATTCTTCAGGAAAACCTTCAAGCATGACATATGACATGGTTATAGAAGGCTTCAATGTTACACTTAGACAAATTAATGATCAAATATCTCTTGCAAAAGTTTTTTTTGTAATTTCCAAAGAAAGTAACAATCACCATTTTGTTTTGGGAATTAAGTGCTCAGATCCGCATTTACAATTTTCCTCTTAAATGTCGCCATAAGGCTGCCCCTTTAACAAGTAAGGAATAAAAACAATGCTATATTCAAAATGCAACAATTACATTATGCATGTGAAGAAGGGAGAAATTGCAAATACAAAAGAGAAGAACCATTGGAGAAGAAAGACGTGCAGATTGTTTTTAAAAAAAGTGGGAGACGTGCAAAATTGAGAAGGATAATTTTGTCTTTTAAATTTTATTACGCAGGATAAAAAATTGTTGTATAATTTTATGAGTAACAAATTTATGTGTTTTTGTTATGTCCTTTAGCACTTCATTTGTTTTGTATAACCACCCACTTTAACATAAAAAAGCCAAACAAATATCACAAGAAAAGGAGGGATTGAAGTGTGATTTCAAAATAATTGGATTTTTCATCTCTATAGAGAACTTTGTAAGAAATAAAGAGAACCTTTACCATAAAAACACTTTAGACAATGAGGAAAAAAATGAATTTTCAAAAGTGCAATTTATCTTATAATTGCTGAAACATAATTCAAACTCAACGTCAATTAACAAGCAGAAAGGAAGCAAGAATAAACATACACAAATTTATATTGATTTGTCTCTACTATTGAGACTTCATTTATTTTTTATATGATTTGACAGATTCAAAAAGAATGTATCTACATATAGAATTTCAAACACAAAGTAATATATGAATTATTAAATATCATACCATATGCAATATGATTTTACGCACTTATCGTCTAAAAAACATAAAGTGGAGATCATGCAACATATTTCCTTTGTTTTTGTTTGTTTTTAATCAAAATAATTAAAAATCTTGATCAATCTTTTAGATGTAAATGTCTTTTGACTCAACATCTATTTTTGTGCAAATCAACCGAATCAATGTGAATACAAATTTTTATGAAAAAGTCATAAAATAAAAAAATAGATTAAATAAATATGTAAAATATTTTTAGATTATCATCTAATAACAAACCATCATATTTGACAAGTTTATTATTTTATTAAAAAGTGTAGAATTTTGCCACTTATCTATTACTATATTACAAATTAGAATATTCAAGTTATTGACATCACTATTTCATGTTCTATTAGATTGTCAGGATTGAAATATAATGATTGAAAATAAAAGAAAAATAATTAGAACAAAGAAAAATAAAGTACAAATAAAATTAAATGTTGGGTTGTTGTTTAAGAAAAACAAATAAAAAATAAAGTGGAAATAAATCGAATGTTGGATTGTTTAACTTTCATACCCTTGCAAAAATTGAGAAATTGTGGGTTTTTGACTCTTTGTTACCCAAACAATAATCAAAAGGGCAAAAACATAAATACACATAGTGTGACATAATAGTGTTGATACTTATTTAAGGTGTAAGACTCATTGCCTCTCAACTTATTTCTCTATTACATTACATAATAATTTCATTGTCCGACTAAGCATCAACATTGACATATATCTGTTAATATTTTTTGTCTTTTTCCATTGCATGTGCACTTAACACGTTATTTTTACTTGTATATTACTTTTTGTTAATTGCCTATTCCTTTTAATTTTTCTCTCTCAATCATTTATCCCTTTCAATTTAATTTGAATATTTTTTTAAAATATTATCAATAAATAAAATTATTTTATAATTTATATTACAATTTGTTTATTCCTAGATCATTCTAAAGGTTAGAAGATATAATCTAAAAGTGATCAAGTGTATATATGTAATCAGTTTGTTCCTACATCAAACGTTAGGTTATATCCACCTTTGATGCCACTAGATTCTACCTTGATATTCACATGATGATTACCCATACCATGGTCTAGTTGTTATTCTAAGATCTCCACACATATGCATTGGGGTAGTTGCATTAGGATTGTATATCATGGTCCTCTGTCATGACCAAAAGTTAGTATTAATTGACTAGGCCATTCAGGGGTCGGTCAATGTTCGAGTGGATACCCTTATGGATTTTATTGACTTGGTCAACCAACGATCAACAAGATACATAATCCCTTAATCTTGAATGCACAAGCACAAAAAGACTTAAAAACAAGTGAAGACTCGATCGACAATGACTAACAAAGTACATAATTCCTTAATCCCAAATGCACACACAAATAGACTCAAAGGTAAGCGAAATCAATCAACAACTTGAAATACATAACCCTTGACTCTTTAGGATGCAAATACCAAGAGACTTAAAGGTAAATAGACTCAATTGATTAAACAATTCATGGGTACACAATTTAAATAATTTTTTTAAATTTAAAATATAGTATATATTTAGAGATATTCATTCATCATGAATTTTAATATAATATAATTTATATATTAGAATTTATAAATATATATTTAAAGACAAATATTCAGAAAAAAAAGACAAAGACTCCAAGGACCAATCAATGAAGTGTAGTGAAATTATTTATTGGCTCGGACAGGAGGCAAAACGAAAAAGATCTAAAAATCCCGCCTCCTTGGGTCTGTATTTGTTGTTTTGAAACCCTCAGCCAACCCCGCTCTCTCCCTTTCCCGCCTCTCTCTCCCTCTCTTTTCCTTAAAATCCCTAATCTTCACCTCTCTCTATTACCACTTCTTTGTTCTTCCTCTCTTTATTTTTTTCTTCGATTCGCACTCTTCTTCTTCACTTTCTCCTTTCGCCATGAACCGCAGAACCAGACCAAGCATCCCTCATCCCTTCCACAAGTACCTCAAACCAGGCGCGCTTGCTCGAATCCGAGACTCTCGCATCAGCGCCAGATCTCACCGCCTCAACTCCCTCCTCCGCCACCAGATCTCCCTCAACCGCCCTCCCTCGCCGCCGCCGCTCCCCAACTCCGACCAGCCTCAGGCCACCGCCAACGCCAACGCCGCCGATGCCAGCTTCCCGTTCTTCCTTGCCAGGATCTACGGCCCGCGCTGCCCGCAGCGGAAGAAGCTCATGGCCGCCAAGTCTATCCTCTTCGTCCCCGTCAATCCCGCCGCGGACTCGCCCGATCTCGTCATCGACGATCTTCTCGTCGCCAATTGAATCCTCTCCCTCTCTCTCCAAAAAAAAAAGAAGAAAAAAAAACTGTTTGGTTATTTTTCTATTGTAGGTGTACTATTTAGAGCGGTTTAGATGTGCAGATGTAGCACTGTTGTTTTTAATTATGTGAAAAAAAACAAAAAACCTTATTCAGATAGGCCTGAAATTAATAAAGTGAAATCAATTTTCCTATTGCGTATTTGTTTCTTCGGTTTTAATTGTGGTTCTGTTTGCTTTACTGATTACTTCATGATTTGTGCTTGTGTTCCTTACTGTGATGAACTAATGCTAGCTTTATTATTCTGTTTCAATTAGGAGTTACTTTGATGAATTAATGAGTGTTTATTATTCTTTTCCAAAGGCGTTACTTTGGTAAATCAATATGTGAATGTGATATTAGTGATGTACTTATGTGTGTCTCTAGTAATTCTGGCAAGGATGTGATTGCATGACTGTGCTTTTTAGTTTCCTCATTTTTAACGATATACTTCATACTTGGAATGTTTAGGTTTGAGGCCTTATTTATCTGTTTTCTAATTTATTGTTCTGTTTTGGTCTTTGTCAAATCCTTTCTATGTGTGTTATTGTTACCTGCCATATGCATTTATTTCTTCAAGCAGTTTAATTGATCAAGAAATTAACTCTTCCTGGAGATTTCTAAATGACTGATTGATATTTGGAGGTTGTCCTTGTGGGCATTTTGCCAACTTGGCAAGTTATGATTTTAGACAGTGAATTGTTTAACTTCCTTATAGTTACTGATACACATCAATGATGCTGGGTGTCATTCGCTACTGACATCAGATAAATAGTTTTACTCATCAAATTAATATGTTCAGTTAGTTTTGCATTTTGGAGGTTTCAGTTAAACATGGATAGTGCAGGGGAAGTGGCAATTGCTTATAGCTAACTAAGCACCCCCGGAATGGTTGTAATTTGGAATAGCGAGTATCACATAGATAACATAGCCAATCTAAACTTGATGTTTGTGTAGCAGGTTAAACTGTCTTCTGATGCTTCTGATATGTTGTTGCAGCATAGCATCACAAGGATGCATGGATCTCCATCCCTGCATCATATATCATTCAGCATTGTGGAACATGTAGCTTATGATAGGTTTGTAATACTTAATTGCGATTAATTAGTATTCTGTTCTTAGAAATGTAGTAAATACCAGGAATTGCTAGATTGAAGTAACTAATTACTAAGTGATAGTATTCATGAAGAGAGAGATGACGGATTTGGGATATGTTGTGTTTAATGTAGATAGTAAATCATGCATTATAACTCTATTTTCTATTCCATATTTATTGATGTTTTAAATACTGATGTTTACCAAGTCTTAAGTTTCATAATTTTCCTTCACTCGCATCTTTATTAACAGTTGTTTTGATAGTAATATTATATTTAATAAGTATTTTTTATTCAAATTGAACAATTTGTATACATTAAATGTTAGTGATTATTACTTATTAGTGTAAAAGTTTTTCACTATCAACCAATTATATATAATTTTTATATATTTTTAAGATAATTATTATAAAAATAAATAAATATATCAAGTATGTATGATAGTTTGTGATTATATAATATTGTAATAATTTATTATATTGTTAGTATATGACTACGAGCCTGTTTGGATTAAATGTTAGAAGTGTTTTTAAGAGTTTATTTACTAAAAAATGATTTATATTTCTAGTAGAAAAGATGTCAAAAGTATTTATGGCTTGTATCCAAATAGATCTTATATGTTTTACTTCAACTTTAAATATATAAAAAAAATATAAAAAAAATAAATGTATCTTGGTCTTAAATACAAGTAAGTTTTAATTGTTTTTGCCCTATTTAATTGAATTATTTTGAAAATATTTTTCATCAGGAGAATTTATGCTTAATATGAAGTTATGATAAAAGGTAAGTTTAAGAAAAATTTTATTTTTTTTAATTGGAATTGACAAGTTAACTAATTTTTTTATGTGTAAATTTTTTGTTGTTTATAAATGAGATCGGAGGAGAGAGTATTATTTATTCAAGATGTTATTTAATCCATGTACATTAACTTTTATAACAATGGAGGTAGTAATAAGCAAATTAATGAGATACTATGAATTAGCTCCTACTAAGTAAAAAAGAATAGTTGTAGTTCTTTTTGAATTGTGTAAAGAAATTTGTATTTTTTCATTTTATTTAGGACTGATTGATACTTGTTGACCTGTGCATTTCTTTATAGCAATAGATTTTTTTTTTGCTAAAATAAAGTACTTAAGTAAATCAAATGAGAGCCATAGCGCAAAATACTATATTTAAGAGTAATTTTATTTCCATGCATCCTGCAATGTCTTCAAATAGAGGGTGAAATAGAAGGGGAAAGGTGAACAATTGGAGATTGAGGAACAAATGGTTAATTGTGTCGCTCCATTGTGAAGTGGATAAAGCATTAGAATTCATTCATTAAAGAAGAGTTTAGTCTACTTTTAAAAAATTTAGAAGTTACTTAAAAATTAAAGTTAAAAATAAGCATTATATATATATATATATATATTATTTTATAATTTTTCAAGTTAAGATTCCTTAAATAATTTTTTTGGACTCTTAGGATTTTGAAAAAGAAGAAAAAGGAGCAGAGGCAAAAGGTTCCAAAAAATATACACAAGTAATTTTATTTTTTATTTTTTACATATTAAGTAAGTTTTACCATTACACATATGTAATTTTTACTAGTCTTTTTACAGCTTAAATATTTATTCTCTCTAACTTCAAAAAAGTTTACTCAATAAGTTCCTTTAAGTGACATCTTAAAATTTTACTTTTAAGTAAAAAAGTAAAGAACAGAAAATAGGAATCGGTACTTAAATAATCACCTAGCTTCATAAACATATACCCAATGCCTCTGATTCTTTCTTTTTAACTCCGACTTGTAACAAGCAAAAATAGGGAAACATAACCCATTAGTCAGAAACTCATTGTTGATGGAGGTGGCCTTATAACATATTTCTGATATGAATTAGTCAGAAACTCATTGATTGAGAAAGAGATGTTTGGTTGCAAAAATGAAGCATACACGTTGTTGGACACAACGTATTGAAACCACAGAATGCACATGAAAAACGTGAAAATTTAAAGTAAAAAACTGAATCAATTCTCCTAAAACTAAAGTACTACTGCAAAACCAAACATGCTGACAGTCTCCCGTGCTTTGTAAAGAAAAAAAAACAAATAAGTGAAATAACCATCCATTTGAAAATACTTAATTAAATGCCATTTGGAAGGGAGAAAAGTTAACCACAAGCTGCATTGACAATGGCATAGTGCAATTGTGACAAAAATACTAAATTAATGAAAAATTTACTATTAAAATTAATTTAAGTACATGTTTAAACTATATTTAATGGTTCAAAATTAATATTATCAATTTTTTTTCTGAATTATAAAATAAATGTGCATATTATTGGATAATTTTATTATAATGTAGACTAGATACAGTTAAACCATTCATTCAAAGGTGCTCATAGTTGACACAGATTTCCAAAATGTCATTTGTGTGGGGAAAAAAAGAAGAAAACCACAAGTTGACATGTGACAGAGTATTGTACAAATTTATCACAACACCATTAATTATCACGTTTGATTTAAGTTTCAAAATTATGATTTTAAGCTTTTCAGAAACTAAACCAAACATATTATAAAGAGTTTATCTCTTACTTTACATGAAAAATTAAAGCAAAAACAACGCAATCCGTCAATCAGGGAGTTATGACTTATATCTATTATTATGACACTTGTGAACGAACAAAACAGGAAGAGTCGAAACGAAAAATTTCTCTATAGCATTTTATGAACGGTACTTCTATTTAAATTCCAAGTTTTGCTAAGTACAACCCCATTCCCCATTTTTATACTATAATTGTTCATTATACCCTTTTTCCATAGAGATACGCACCTTGGAAATCCCTTTTCTTTTCCAGATACGTGTTTCTAGAATAATGTATACCCATTCTAAAAATGTAACATACATTATTATATGATGAATATGAGTGCAAAATTAGAGTTTAAGGAACAATAAAGATAGAATTAAAATTATTTTTTAGATAAGATTTTTAGTGATAGAATGAAAATAAAACTAATAAATATGAGGATATAAGATAAACGATCATTTTCTAATATTATAAATTTCTTTCTGGAATAGGTATTTATTATTATGGAAACACATTTTTGGAAAATAAAAAGGATTTCCAAGGGGTATATCTCTTTAAAGAAAAAGGGTACAATGGCCAATTAAAATATAAAAAGGGTAATTGGGTGTCCTTAGCAGAAATGGAATTTATAAATAGCATGAACATGTTAGATTATTCTGGCCATTTTCCATTTTCTCGCGTCTTCTAACTTTAGGATGTAAGTAGTGGGCTAAACTAAAGTGGTACAACACTATTGGGCCGTCAAGCCAGAGTTTTTGTTGTTGTATATGTGGACAACTGTTTGTTCAGCATAAAAGTTTAAAATGGAGTTAATTTGCTAGTAATTAGTGTATTTATTTTTATATAATTAAAGGGAAACACTTAATGGTACGAAAAAAATACTGCACGAATTTGACGGAAATAATTTTTTAATAGCATACTGCGTGAATTCCGTCAAAAACTTATTTTTTTTAATTTTTAAATTAATATTTTAACCAATGAGATATAAATATGTCTTTTGGTGTAAGTAAAATTAATAATAAATAAATAATTTGAATTTATAACGAATAATTTAAATTTTTATTTAAATTTTTAAATTAAAATAAATACGGGAATAAGAAAATTAAGTATACAAATAATACTATAAGAGAAAGAAAATTTGAAGATAATTTTTGTCTAGTTTCGAAAATATATAGTATTGAAATGTAATGTAACTTCAAAAGAAAGAAAATAAAATGTCAGAATTATCTAATTAAAATAGTGAGAAAAATAAGAACATCACCCATTATATATATATATATATATATATATATATATATATAAATATAAATTTATAGAATATAAATAGATATTAAATAACCGGAGTGAGTTTGAATAATAATAATAATAATAATAATAATAATAATTGGTTGCTGATTAAGTTTCCAAAGTTAAATTCATCGCTTTCGCTTATGGACATGGAAACTGAAGCAACTGAAATTGGAATAGAAGTGATGGAAAATTGGAACTTATTGCTTTACGCGGGGAAGTGGAAGAAGAAGAAGATGACGAAACATTTGAAAGATGCGACAGAGCAAAGCAATTGAAGTTGAACACAACATTATATATATACAATATCAGATATAATATCAAAACTGAAAATTATTATTTTTTGGTGTGCAAAATATTGGAGGGGATGGTGCCCCATATTATTTGTTTTTTTTTGCCAATATTTAAATTTTCTATTTGAAAATTTAAAATTTTAAACAGTTACTAATTGGTTACTACGGTTTTATTTGACTTTCCTATTAGCTATTGCAGACTGCTTATGAGAATTTTCAGACAGCATTATGATAGAGGAATTGTAAGCAAATTCAAAGAGGAGGCCTCTTTTAGAGTTTATTTTGAGCACAAATTACAGTGAGAGTGACATAAGACCTCTTACTGATGAACTTTGAATTGATGATGAAGATGTCAATTATGGATTAAAAAATGTCAATTGTTATGTGTTTGTTCCTCACAATGGGATAAAAAAGAAAAAGTTAAATGATGATTTCTCCTTCAACGAATGAACCTTCTTGGATTAGAAAACTTTACTAGATTAGTCTTTGAAAAGCTCTTGATGTAGTTTGTCGGCACATGTAGTCCTTCTCCTAAGTGAAAGATGTGAAAGAAAAATTAAAGGATTGAGTTGAGATATAATAAGTATTCACATCTCATGGTGAAGTTACCTTCCACAAAGGCACAAACACAGAGGAGTATGATGACAGAAAAGGATACAAAACCTTTCTAGGAATTGCTTTAATGCCAATTTTTCTGTTTTTCTATTCGTGCAATTTTTACAATATATACTCTCAAATTCAATACTTAGACCAAGTCAAGCTGAGTTTTTTCAGCATTTCTTTGCTCTGCATGCTTCGGAGATGAAGAATATTATTTATTTATTTTTACCGTTTTTGCATCATTTTAAATTTACATAACTCATACTTTAAGCGTGGCTGATAAGACATAGTTGCACTACTATGTAATGTAAATGATACAAACTAAAATGATGATTCTTTACTTCTTTCATTTTTTAAAAAAATTATATTTGTCCGGTCTGTGGTCTATCTAATGCTTAAGTAATATCCATTCATTGCAATGCTCAAGCCAATGTACTCAATATATATTAAATAATAAGATTGAAAGAAAAAATGTACTTAATATATAATATGTTTGTGTCAACGCAAATATTTAAATAACCCTAAAAAGAATACTAATTTGTTGATTTCAGCGATATTAGATTTAGTTCGAGTCTTAGATAAAAAAAATATAATTAAAAGAAAAAAAAATCCACTAAAAATAACTAGTTAATTCTTTCAAGAAAGATTCATCACCAATAAAATTAATAAATATTTTGTATCAATAATATGATGAGAATCCCTAAAAAAATTGGTAAAGTGAAATAAGACAAAATCTCACCTTTAACATCATTTTGTCCCCACTTATAATTTTTTTATCAAAAAATTTGCTTGAGTATTTTTTTTATCAATTAAATTAGTTCGAATTTATGCATGAGTAATTAGTAAACGAATTCTGTGTGTGGATATGACTGAATGTCTGAGTATCATGAATGCTCCATACCTATTCCCATGCCTTTACACACACATATAATAGATATAATACTATAATTTTTTTAGTTACATATTTAGTATATTTTATATGTAGGATTTGAAAGGTCTCTAAATATCTTTTTAAATGCTTAATTTTAATTTTTTCTAATATTATTTCGTTTAATGATTATTTATTTTTTCATAATTAATTTTAGAATTAAAATAACATTTTTGGTCTCACTAGTTTGTAAAGGAAAAAAAAAATACATTAACAAAAGCATTTCATTTAATTAAATTGTGAATAATAAATTGAACTATGAGTATGTAAATTTCTATTGAGTATGGTCTCTATTGTTCTTGCCCAAGTAATTATGGATTTTTTTATACAAAAATACAACTACAAATATTAGCAACCTACTAGCACTCTTAATTTGTACCCAAAAAAAAAAAACCCTACTCAGACCTTAATTCTTCATAGATATTTTCAACATACGTGACCAACACGTACCCGCACTAATTAGTTGGGTATGGCAACAACTAAGGACTACCATACATAAAAAAGAAAAGACAGACACAAAAAAGTGAAGAAGAAAAAAACATCCTTCTTTCCCATTGACACACACAATATGCTAAAAATGATTGGTTGCAACAAGTGAAGGTCTATATTGAAAAATGCCCTACACATTCATGGTAGTGACAGATAATGACATTGCATGTTATTCATTTCTTCATTATTCTCACTCCAATTTAACTTTACCAATTAATGTCCTTGCAATACTGCCCCTAGCTATAAGAATGAATGCACTATGGCACTATCAATGTGGTAGGGATGGAGACTTTGAAGAATGACCCCGTTTCTGCGGCACCAAGTGAGTACATGCATGGTGCAATGGCTTTAGTTATTTGGAAACTAAGAGCAAAGGGAGAAGACGTAGACCACTTGAAAAGGGCGTTCAAATATTTATGTCATTTTTGAAAATGCCCAATAACATAAGGACTGTGGGGCACATGGACCTCAATTCACGGGTCCAGATAATAATATAGTTTAGATTGGTAATTGGTAACAAGTAATAAATATTAATGAGAAGAGTGGTCTACTTTAATATACCCGAAAGCAATGGTATCTTCCTATCTCTAGTTCAGGGATAAATATAAAATATATCATGAAAATCATACTCTTAGACAAGAATTTAATTTATGTTTTTTTTAATAAAAAATAAAAGATATAGTGCTGTAATATAAGGATTTTCTTTTTGTCAATACTTGGGTGGCTTTGTTTTGGTTTGTTGAACTGTAATCTTATTTATTATTGGATGCCTTAAGCCATAAAGTAAGAACCACCCAGATGTTAGACTTTAGACTTGGCTGTGTGCAATGCAACCTAGTTTTCTTTATTTCTTAAAATTAATGAACATATCTGAAAAAGTTTTGGTTGTCGAGTAATTTTAATTAGTGGGTCCTAGAACCTCCCGTTTCAGTACCCTTTCATATTTGTTTACGGTAGAATTTTACAAGATAGAATCATGGCTCAGGGAGTCCCTCTTAGCACGGAAATGGCACAATCTATGAAAAAAAAGTGCAATTTGATTAGCAACGTGTACAATCATGCTTTGATCATAAGCCCCATTTTGCCAACAAAAAAAGTATCATTAGACATTAGTTATTACTAAAGAGTAGAAAAACGGTCGCTCTAAAGTAGCAAATAGGCAAAAAAATTCTTTAAATTCCTTTGGTTAATATTCATTGTTAGGAACCTTTATGAACTCTATAACACTTTTGATTTATTTATATAATTATTTTTCATTTTTCCCCTTTGAGTGCATACATAAAACATAGCCTCTCTGACTCATACTTGTGGAGAAAGAAATGAAAAATGATTTAACTATTGAGATTGTGTCAGGCAAAGTATTGTAACAAACAGAAGCATGAGCAAGAAGGCAACAACAACCTACAGTTATAGTACTGTCTCGTGCAATGGCAGCTTTGGATTGCTTGAGAAGAGAATGAAGCGGTACTTGTAGAATTAGAATTAGAATTAGTCGTATCGTACTATAAAAGTGACAGAAGAATCATGTTACAAGCAACTAACTACGTAAGGTATCTCTAGAACTAGATCTGTCTGACCATGTCCACACTTTCATCTTCATATCCCTCGTGGACAAATCAAATTAAATCAACTATTAAAATCCAAATTGATTCATTTGAATGACCAAAATAATCTTTCATTTGACGATTAATTTAATATCATCAAATTTTGAAAATTTAATTGGCACAGAAGACCGAATTGGCAATTTTTTTTTAAAACTAGTTTCACATGCAACATATGTACGCTTGACTATCAATTTTGTTTATATAATGTTATTGACATGAAATAGATTAATTTGCAAAATTACATGAAAATACGTTTATATGTGTACCCAAATTATAAATATGTACGTGCTTTTGTTTAAAAGCAAAATTTAAAGGTAGTGGATGTGTGATACTCGAGATTCACTTCATGTCATGTTAACTTTAACAAGATATTTTTTCTATACAATCATCATTAGACACTTAGCCAGACTTATTATTGTAATTATTGACTTTTGCTAATTCCTTAGCTAATGTTATTTTTTTCCCTTAAAAAAAATTGACTTCACGAGGGTGGACGCCCACAAAAATAATAGATTTTTCTTCACCACTGAGTTGTGAGCCATGACAAGCTGGAATGTTATGTGTAGCATATGCAGCAGGAGCAGCTGAAATTATAAGGCAGTTAACTTTTTATAATCTTCATATCTAAATGTTCCCCACACCCTTGCCCCTACAATACACAACATGTGAAACTTGTATCCAAACTAGTTTGAACCACATCACATGCATGGAGTTCCTTACTACCCTACTCTGTCTTGTTAACGTGCTTTCATGCTTTGCACCACATGCACCACTGCACATAAACTTCGCATTGGCCCCTTCATGTAATCATTAGTTAGTTAAAATTTAATAAATAGCAACATGCACATAACGGAACACATTAACATGGTCACATTAACTCCCATCATATGGCGCGCTCGAGTCGAGATGGTAATCTTGCTTCTAAATTATTATATATTATGGTTTTGTCCTATGGCTTAATTAGTGTTTGACCGGAAAATTAATTTTGATAAACCCCTTGATCTGTTTTATTCTAAATTGCATGTGGGGTCATCTACTTTGAGAAGAGATAATGAACATGTTTAGAGAATGAAGGGCACCTTATTTAACTAGTTTGGAGATCACTTTATGCAAAACACGGGATTGGTGAAGGGTGGTAAAATGTAGAACTATGGCAGATTTTATGGGTTTCACTTTTCAGCTTTTTTGGTCCATTTCATATTTTGATTTGTACCCTATTGAGGTTGTGTTCAATTTATTTTGGATCTCATTAAAGTTAGGTCTTAGTAATTAAATTGGTTCTCTTCTCATTAAATTGGTTTTCAGATTGGTGACTTTGTCCTGTAAAATGTCCAGTATTAAACAATGTTATTAGTTTTTGCTTGTTCGTATAGGAATTTAAAATATCTATTTTCTATGATTAATTAAATTTTTCCTTACAAAAAATAGACTTATATAGTTTGGTAAGCAAGCAAAGTATGGACGTTCCAATAGATCGAGGTGCGTGAAAACAAGTTCAGATATGTTTGTTTTATATATTCTGCAAACAACAACTGCAGGGTTATCAATGTATTAAAGAAAAAAAAAAACACATTTTGGGATTTAATACAATTACATGATTTAGATATTCCATTTTTCAAATTAAGCAAAAATTTCTCCCACGAACAGTTTCTTCAACGTTTGATGGAGAATTGGAAATGTGATATATAATATTATAAAAGACAATTCTATGAGCATATTTTAGAATTGATGTGGTTCAAACCATTATCATTTTTCATACTTTATTATCACGAACAAACAATCCTAAAAGCTTATTGAGGAATCAAAGAAGTTTCTTATAAATTAAGTTTAATTACCTAAAATATTTATAAGGACAAAAATAATATAAAAAGATTTCTTTTATCTCGTCCGATTACGTACCTCGATAACAAAGATGCGGTTGGGAATCTTAATTGAGTAATATTCAAGCATCGTATAATCGATCGAACTCCTAAACATGTTTATATATATATATAATGAAAAATAAATAAATCTTATCACGTACTCGTAATAAAAAGAAATAAAGAAGCTTTTGATTCCACCAAGATTGTCAACGACACTAAAGAAAGAAAACAATGAACACTACAACTTTTAACGTAGCAAGCTCTTCAGATATTCCATTCCAACCACTGAACATGGTTCAATCAGAACGATTATTATTTATTAATCTAATTTTGGTACATTCATAAACTCCAACATTAACATTATTTGGAAGCAAAATGTCCATAAGGTATGTTTTCCAAGGCAAATAATTATCCCAATACTTTAGGAGTCATATAAGTACGTACCTTTTTGCTTAGACGGAATGACGAAAATGACCTCGACGCACCAAGCGAAGATGTGTTCCGTATGTGAAGGGATGTCTCTTTTTCATTGGCTGAGGAAACGTCAGATTCCGTGAGATCTCACCTAATAATGACACGTGTCGGAGATCCTCGTGATGTTGGTCACTTGATTCCGCTTTTACAGTACCCACGTGAGTCGGAAACGCAATACGTCACGTGACTAATGTCGAGGTTAAGGGTCCCATCCAACAGAAGTTTGCCACGTTGCAGGCTACTAAATCTGCGTCACGTGTCCATTGTCTTTGATCGAGTACTATTCATTATTCAATTGTATACGTAATGATTTTTATAGTATAATACCATCAAAAACATTTTATTCTTATTACTTTTTGGGTAGAGTTTCTCATTACTACATTTTTTAAACACTGCTATAATTGTTTTATTAACATGTACAAATCATTTAATATTTTTTTGAAATATTTTTCATACTCAATATTTTCATAGTACTATATTACCATGAATAATAAAAGTCCATTTTAAAAAAAAAACCTCGTTAACTTTAGGGCGAGACAATTTTTCCACAAGTTCCCAAAAGCTCAGGGAGTCAGGAATCAGAAAATCTGATGCCCTAGTATAGACTATAGAAAACTTTCTGTTTAAAAAAAATTACTCGAGTATCATTAAGACGTTGATTTAATATTTTTAAAAAATGAAAAAAAATGAACTGTTATATTTTTAATATTTTTTTTCTATTTTTAATTTCGTAATCACTATCATTAAAATACTCTTGTAGCATTTTTCTTAAAATAAAGACAAAAGTAGTATCTATCATTCTTAACATTATGTGCATTTATCTCCATTTAACTTAACTTTACCTTTTATATAAATTAAAAAAATTAATTAAAACTGAAAATAATAAAAGTTGTCCCAAAGCATTTTTTAAAAAGAAAACAAAAACTATTCTTCTATTTTCCCTTAATAAATCATGTATGGGATGACACTCGCGGAATGGTTGTTTTCTCAATTTATTATTATGTTAAAGTACATTTGTTTTCTTGTTTCCATTTTTTTAATTCTTCATTCATCAAGGCTTTGTGAAGTTTCTATCGTTATAAAATAATAACAAAAATTATAAAAAAAAAATCAAAATCAAAATGATAATATTTAACAATTTTTAAATATCTTTTATTATTTCTAATCAAACTATTTTTATTATTTCTAACCAAACTGAGATTTTGAAACAAAATCAATTTTACCTAGTGATAACCAAATGTTTTTATTTTTACACATAAAATACAATAATCAAAATCAATTTTTATTGTTCCTATCATGAAAAAACTTAGTGCATGCAACTTCTTTAAATTAACCAAAAAACTATTTTTTATTACTTCAAAAGGAAATTACAAGTAACTCTTTTCAAACGGGGACGTTTTATTTTTTTCCCTAAAAAGAAATCTCTTTCCTAATAAGGACAAAGCAAAGTTTCGGAGATGAAAAATGATTTTTTCTTATGAGCTGAAAAATGAAATTCTTATACGTTGGTTCGTTAAGCCTAGAAATAGTACGTACTTTCGCTTAATCTGACACGTTAAGACCTGATGACAGAAAAACAAAAGAATATATAGGTTAATATGTACTATATACCTATATGTGTGAGTATGATTGGCGTAATGTTTAGCGGTACAATCAGTTAACTTATAAGCAAGCTCGAATAGGTTAATGTGCAAGATTAATTAATATTAATAATCATCCTAGATAAGATTCGTTAATGTTTAGAATATTAAAAAAAGATTCGTCTATGTTTCTGAGCAATTAATGAGGTTCAGAGACGAGACACTGAGGCCTCAAAGCTCAAAACCAACTCTGTTCCCATGCATGCATTTGCTGGCAAATTTACGTAAGGGGGCTTATTTTAAAAACTATTTACGGATTGGGGTTTGTTTTAAAACTAATGACGGAGGGGGTCTGTTCTTGGGTGTAACCCGCCATTGCCAATGGCGGCAAAGGTGGAGAGAGGCTGGTATCGTTACTGGTAGTGGCGATATAGGTGGAGAGAGGCTGGGACTCGCTGACCGTGATGGCGAGATAGGGCAAGGGCAATCTCGCCGTTAGCATTGGCGAGATGCTCCCTGTTGACTGGTGCCGCTAGCCCTTCTGGCGGGATTGGCGCTGTTCATTAAGAGGCACATGCATTGCTTTGTTGTTGTAAATTTTGTTTAAATAAAGCAGTTGCATGATACTCAACGTATGAAGTTGCAGATGCTCTTCTTGTTCATGATGAGACTAAACATAAGGTCTGAAATAGGGTTCAAAGCTAGCTGTAGGTTGCGCATGCTCTCCTTGTTCATGATGAGACTAAACATAAGGTCTGAAATAGGGCTTATAACTAGCTGTAAATGTTCACAGGTTAGGGGTTCAGAGATGCTACACCATATTCACATGCATACAGTTTAATGGCGTGTAAATTAAGAGATAGCTTCAGCTTTCTTCTTGTAAATTTTGTTTAAATAGAACACTTGCAATGACATTGAATACTTGCAAAATTTCATACTGAAAGAGAGTAAGAAACTGAAGAGAGGAAGAAAGAGGTTCGTTTGAAGTTTGAAATTTGCTGATTGTATAGTAAGTATTTTATATTTATTTAAATAAGTCTTATTTAGTTTTGTTTATTTGTCATGTATAAATTTTTTATTTTGAAGTAATAAAATTTGGAGGTCAAATTGCATTAATTTTGTAAATTAGATTTTTAATTTAGAAATTATTAGCAGTAATTATTTGTAAGCCTTTTTTTAACTGTTTTTGTGAATGAATTTAATTTCCGTATTTGACATATAGAATTGTTTTGGTATTATTTGAAATATAATTTAATTTAAGACAAAAACTAATTAGATGCTATTTCTTAACTATTTTCTGGTTTGTTTAGAGTTAAAAACGAAGTTTCATTTTACTTGTGATAAAATATAGTATAAGTTAACAACAAAAAAATTGTAATTTTAATTATAAAATATAGTATAAGTTAATAAAAAATTTGTAATTTTAATTATGTTCCGTGTAAAAAATTGTAATTTTAATTATGTTCCGTCTAAAATTTTTTTAAGTGTAATCCTTTCATTTATAATCCTTTTATTTTGTGTCTGAAATTTTTGGTAAAGTTGAAGAATTTTTCATAAATTATTTAATTAGATTAATTTTTTTTAGAATAAAGTATGAATGTGTAGTTTAAGTTTAATAGAGCAAGCAAATAAATAGTTTATATTTGTATCATTGACAAATATTTAATTGAAATAATAATTTGATTTGTTAGACTAAAATTTGAAGGTAAAGTTTAAGTGAATTTTTTTTAATTAGAATTTTTTTTTTAAAATTAGTATGACTAATTATTTGTAATCCTCTTTGTTCATGGTTTTTGTGGCTTAGAAGAAATTTGACTTGTGACCCTTCCGGTTATAAATATTATATGTGAGTCTTTAAGTTTTTGAAGGAATTTTTTTTGAATTATTTAATTTGACGTATGAGTAATTTTGTTTTTTTTTTTGTTAGAATGACGTCTCAATGTTTATTTAAGTTTACTAGAAGAAGCAAATAAATTTTTTTATTTTTATGATTCACAAAATAGTTAATTGAAGTAATAATTGTTTTATTTAGAAACAAATTTTAACACGTGAAGTTTAAGCCAATTTGTAATTAGGTTTTTTACGTTGAAGTAATTTTTTAATAATGTTTACTTATTTTAATTTGTATCCCAAGTTTAAGTTTAGTAGATGCAGCAAGCAGATACACTTATTTATTTTAAAAAGACTGTTGTTATGATTATTTATTTTGAATTTTGTTGATGTAGGTATATCATGAATTCAATTATTACAGTGTTGTATTTCAACGGAAGAGTATTTGAAGACAATGATGGTGTAATATTTGAAGGCAGTAAAAAGGCCATTCAGATTAAACGCGGAATTAGTTTCAATGCTTTGAAAAAAAAAATTGGAGATAAGGTAAAGTTAGAAAATAATGAAATTATTTCTACTATAAGTTGTAGATTTTTAGTTTCAGGAAAATATGTTGCGTTGCAAATTTGTGATGACGAAGATGTTGAAACTATGATCGAAAGTTTTCAACAACAACAACAAATGTCAGTTCTAGAGTTGTACGTAGAAAAGGATGTTGCTGGTGGTTCTATGTTTCATGCTGCAAATTCTGTTACGTCATGTGGACGTAATGTATCTCATTATGAGTCGGAACTGCCAAAAAATATAAGCAATTTACATGTTGATGAAGATGATGATGATGATGATGATGATTATCTTGCATCTAACTCATACGTTGAAGAGTCTTTCGATGAAGATGATAGTGATGATGGAATATCTCATACAGACGATGAAGTCACTGACATCGTTGAACCAGTTTCAATTGTTCACCCAAGCGAAGGTAAATGTTTGTGAAATACAAAATTAGTTGAATACATCTATCTTTTTATGAGAATTGTATTTAATGGTAATTAAATAGGAGTAGTTTGTTGACGTGATTTTATTTTATAAATTATTAGGTGTACCAGAAATTCAAAATCCATTTTGGAATGATGCTAGCCATTATAATAATATCAACTGGAGTCATCCGGACGAGGAGGACATTTGTGGTCTAGACATGCCAACGACTTTTAATGTTGGACAAGAATTATATGTTGGCATGGATTTTGACAGTAAAGATGCAGTCAAAAATGCACTCAAACAATATGTGATGAAGGTGCATCAAAGTTTTAAGGTTGTTGAAACGAAATCACACAAATATATCGTTTGTTGCCCCAACAACACCGAAGAGTCTCCTTGCCCTTTTTATATGAGGGCAATTTTATCCAAAAAAACTGATGCATGGAAAGTGACACAATGGGGTGGACCGCACACATGTCTAAATATGACTATGACACAAGACCATGAGAAGCTTGATTCAAATTTAATTGCGACTTGCGTAGTAGGTACGTTTTTTATGTTCATAGTATCCTACTTTTGTGTTATTTGTTATTTTAATTTGTAATTTTATTTACTTATTTGAATTACAGGCATGATCAGAGAAGATCCATCAATAAAAATTTCTTTGATTCAAGAAAGGATAAATAGTGAATTTTCCTATAAGGTTTCATACAGAAAAGCATGGATGGCCAAACAAAAGGCGATTGCAATTGAATATGGCGATTGGGAAGAGTCGTATGCGAAACTCTCGTCATGGCTAACACACATGCAAAATCATTCTCCTGGCTCTTACTTTCAAATACTACATGACGATTTTATTGTTGGCAATAGGGTGAGTCGCGAACATCGTCAATTTCATAGAGTATTTTGGACATTTGGTCAATGCAAGGAGGCTTTTAAGTACTGTAAGCCAATCATACAAGTTGACGGCACACATTTATACGGAAAATACCGTGGGACCCTATTAATGGCCACATCGCAAGATGGAAATGGTGGTGTTCTTCCTCTAGCATTCGCCGTGGTCGAAGGCGAGACGCTAACAGCATGGTCATGGTTTTTGGCCCACTTGCGTGAACACGTCACAGATAAGATTGAAATTTGTCTAATATCTGATCGTCGCGCAAAGTATAAAGTCTGCTGTCGCTAACGAAGCACTTGGTTTGGCAACCTCCCCACGGTTATCATGTGTACTGCGTCCGACACATAGCCAGCAATTTCAATCGTAAATTCGACAACGCAAAACGGAAAGAGATGTTCAAGAAATTGGGTAAGGTTTATTTTATACATTAAGTTAATTTGAGTTTCATGTCTACGTATAACTTTTGATGATAACAAATTTGATGCAGCGTACACTCCTTGCAAGCATGTGTTTGATCAAAACTTAGAAAAATTTCGTCAATTGAGTCCAGCCATAGCAAGATGGATTGATCGCATTTCAAAGGAAAAATGGAGCATGCTTACGATACATCTAGACGACGATATGGTCACATGACAACCAACCTATCAGAATGTGTGAATAAGGTGTTGAAAGATTGTCGCAGCATTCCAATAACAGCATTGGTCAAGTCAACATATAGTAGGTGTCGAAAGTACTTTGTTGATCGTGGTCACCAAGCCCAAAGACAATTAAGAGAAGGCCAAGTTTATTGTTCTAAGCTTGTTACAAAACTTAGGAAAAATCAAGAACAAGCTTGTTCGCACATCGTTCGCGTGTATGATATCCACTCGACAAGGTTTGAAGTAGAGGAGACCTTTAATCCTATAACGCAACGTGGTAGACAAAAATGGGCAGTTAACTTGAATGGCCATTATTGTCAATGCGAAAGGTATTCTGTACTTCACTATCCATGTTCACACATTATTGCAGCTTGTGGTTACGTGAACATGAACTACTACCAATATATAGATGTTGTTTACACCAATGAGCACATCTTAAAAGCATAATCCGCATAGTGGTGGCCTCTTGGGAATGAAGCGGCAATTCCTCCTTCTGATGAGGCATGGACACTAATCCCTGACCCAACTACAATTCGTGCGAAAGGTCGGCCAAAATCAACAAGGATAAGGAATGAGATGGATTGGGTCGAACCATCTGACCACCGACAAAAATGTAGTAGATGTGGAGCTGAAGGGCACAATAGGCGTCGATGTCCAATGCAATCTGACCGTGGGAGTAATTCATTTAATTGATTTATGTATGTTACATGCCTGACTTGTATTGCTTTAGGTTTTGTTCAATGTATTTACTTGTTGGTCTTCAATGAAATCGTCAGTTACTTTTTGTTGAATGTGTGCTTCTAATGAAATAAAATTACATTTAGAAGTTGAAATAAATGGAGTGGATCAATCGAGGTTGAGTGACATTGGTGTTGATCGTTAGTTAGAAACGTTAGTGTCTAAGTATTTTGTCTTAGTTTTTTATTTGAAGGGTGAGGGCTAAGTTCTTTTTATTTTATGGTTAGGGCTAAGTTTTTTATTTTAGGGTTAGGGTTAATTTTATAATTGTATGGGGTAGGGTTAGGCCTTATTTTTTATTTGTTGGGGTTAGGGCTAAGGTTGTTTATTTTTGGGTTTAGGGGGAATTTTTTTATTTTAGTGGTTAGGGTTAATTTTTTTATTTGAAGGGTTAGGGTGTAGTTCTTATTTTTTAGGGGTTAGGGCTAAGTTTTTTTATGATTTAGGGGTTAGGGTTAAGTTTTTTATTTGAAGGGTTAGGGTTAGTTCTTATTTTGGAGGGGTTAGGCTTATTTTTTTTATTTAGGGTTAGGGTGTATTTCCGAACATTATAGGGTTAGGGCTAAGTTTTCTTATTTTAGGGTTTAGGGTTTATTTTTTTAATGTGTACTTGTAATGAGATAAAATTACATTTAGAAGTTGAAATAAAATTTGTTTTTTTTAATGTGTACTTCTAATGAAATAAAATTACATTTAGAAGTTGAAATAAAATTTCGTTTTTTTAATGTGTACTTCTAATGAAATAAAATTACATTTAGAAGTTGAAATAAACTTTATTTTTTTAAACGGTAAGGGTTTAGTTCTTATTTTTTAGGGTTAGACTTATTCTTATTTTAGGCGCCTTAGGGTTAAGTCATTTTATTTTAGGGTGTATGGTTGTTTTTTTTTATTTTAGGGGTTAGTTCTTATTTTTGAGGGGGTAGGGGGTAGGGAAGGATAGAGGGTTGAATGAAGAATCTGTGCATGAAAATGCAAAAGGAAGTGTCTGGATAAAAGGAGAAGGATAAAGTGGAGTACTGAAATGTGA
>NC_038248.2:36976726-36978636 GCF_000004515.6 Glycine max | reverse complement strand
ACAATGTATTGGCATTAAAGAAAAATTACTAAAATATATTTTCGATCTCAATGAATATTTAATTTTTTATTTGTTTTATAATAATTTTTTTTGTTGTGTCTTTAATCAAATAATATATTTTTTTCTTTGACATTTTTTAACTCGTAATAAATTATTAAATTTTGTGTTTATTTTTTGATAATTTTTTCATTTATTATTAATTTTTTTTTAAAAAAAAATAATAACAAATGAATTTCTTTTACTAGAAAGTAAAAATAAAATTTGTTAGTTTATAAGGAACTAAAAAAAAGTGTATAGGACCACAATAAAATTTTTGTTTTATTGTAGAAAAAAATAAAAATAAATAAATTATAGAAAACATAAAATTAAGGTATTTATTAAGAATTATAAATTGTTTTTCCCTTTAAATATATTTTCAGGTTAAATGTCCAACAAATCTAACTTCAGATAAAAAAAGGAGCAATGTTATAATTTTATACAAAAACAAAACAAATGAAATTTTTTACAAGAACAAACAACAAACTTTGGATATATATAAGAAAAATATATTTTAATCTTTTAATTAAGTATCACATCTTAAGTTTTTCAACCATTAATAATCGGTTAATATTTATAAATGATACATTAATAGAGTAATTAATTTCCATTATACACGGGTTAGGGTTAGTTCTTATTTGTTAGGGATATATGGCTATGTTTTTTATTTTAGGGTTAGGGTTTAGTTCTGAACATGTTAGGGGTTAGGGTTATATTTTTATTTTAGGGGTTAGGGTTAGATCTTATTTTTTAGGGTTAGGGTTAGGTTTTTTATTTTAGGGTTTAGGGTTAGGGTTAGGTTTTTTATTTTAGGGTTAGGGTTTAGTTTTGAACATGTTAGGGGTTAGGGTTATATTTTTATTTTAGGGGTTAGGGTTAGATCTTATTTTTTACTGTTAGGGTTAGGTTTGTTATTTTAGGGTTAGGGTTTAGTTCTGAACATGTTAGGGGTTAGGGTTAGTTTTTTACTTTAGGGGTTAGGGTTTAGTTCTGAACATGTTAGGGGTTAGGGTTAGTTTTTTACTTTAGGGGTTAGGGTTAGTTCTTATTTTTTAGGGTTAGGGTTAGGTTTTTTTATTTTAGGGGTTAGTTTTTGAGTTTTATTTGGTTTACGGTTCATTGATTATTATAGTTTGATACGCGACATAAATATTATCCATAAGTAAGCCTTAATAAACTGAATATCATACATTACGCCATGAATGTCAAATTACAAATATACAACAAAGGCTTAATAAACGAAGACATGCAAATCATTCATTTTGGTGTCCGTGATGTCGTGAGGATGTGCCACATGGTCGATCCCATCTTCGTGCTTGGCGATCAGGATTTCTTCTGCCCCGATGCCTCCCCGCTTCTTCTTCGTCAGCCTCCGCAGAAAATGCGTGCCGCAAATCAACACCGAATAAGTCACCCGTATTAGGTATTGGTCCCGGTACATTCCAGCGTGTTCTTAACGGGGCATTAGGTGCTGGAATTGGGCCATGATATTGCTGTGAAGGGGTCATCGTGGGCCTTGAAAAATGAGCTTGTGTTTCCGCAACACCACGGAAGGATAGAAGCCTGGCAGAAGAATCAGTGAGAAGACCCAGAAAAGGATACTGATACATCTGGGTCGGATAATCAGCAAATGTTTGTGGCGTGTAATACATTCCATGGCCACGCTCCGCCATTTGTTGGGAATATTCTTCCGCTTCAACAATGTCCCTTAACAAGTAGGTCCCCCGAGTTCCAATACCTGAAAGAAGCATGTGAAACTGTTGTGCAGGAAATAGACGCTCTGATGCGGGACCATGTGACACTGGCTCAGTGACTCTCTCTTGCTCTTCGGATAAAATTGTAATCTTTTCCACATAAGGCACGAGATCATCAAA